>NW_006159520.1:1310822-1342627 GCF_000334495.1 Tupaia belangeri chinensis
TTATTATTATTATTATCATTATCATTATTATTATTATTTAGAGAGATTTTTGCTATAGGGTGAGTGCACTTGCTAGAAAGAGAGAGACAGTAAGAAATCATTCCCCCGGGGCTGGGGTGTGGTGTTGGCCATGCTGCACTCCCTTCTCCTTCAGCCTTCTCTAGGATTTTGGGCACTCATGCACATGTGCCCAGTATGCATTTCAAGCCACCAGTTCTGGGACTCAAACCACAGTCAGCCATGTGGGAGTTTAGCAACGTAACCATTAAACCATTGGCCAGTCCGTTGATTTGTGTTTTCAATGCCAATACCATTCCTGTTTTGTTACTATAGTTTTTATAATATAATTTGAAGTCAGCTTTGTTGTTCTTTTTCAAGATTGCTTTGACTATTTGGTATGTTTTATGACTCTATGCAAATTTTAGGATTACTTTTTCTACTTGCACCTCCAGGTGCTAGGGGTGAAATTTGAAGGGATGGGGAAAATGGGAAGATGTCAAAAGTTACAAACTTTCAGTTATAAAAATGAATAAATTCTAGGGTCAGCTGGTTACATGGTGGTTAGGGTGACTGGATTTCACATGGCCAACTAAACAGTTTAAGTCTCAGACCCAAGGGACTTGAGAAACATGCCAGGTATGGGTGCATTTTTGCCCCAAATCCTAAGAGAATGAGGGAGAAGAGATTGTGGTGTTGCCATCTCCCCTGGGATTTCTCATTTTCTTTCTCTCTGGCTGGCGCATGTTCCCATAGCAAAACTGGGAGGGAGGGGAAGAAGAAGAAAAAGTAGTAGTAGTTGTGGGAATCTAAGGTGTAGCATGGTGAGTTAGTTAATCATTTTGTGTTATGGGATCAGCAGATGGCATAATGGTTACGTTACTGGACTCCCATGTAGTCAACTGTGGCTTGAGTCTGAGGCCCAGAGGCTTAAAACTTACACTGGGTGTGTGTGCATGGGTGCTCAAAATCCCAAGAGAAGAATAAAGAAGGGATTGTGGTGTGGCCATCCTCCCAGGGGTGGTGTCTTGCTTCCTGTCTGTCTCTCTCTGTCTCTTTGGTGAGTGCACACCCTGCAGCAAAAATCTCTCTCCATAATAATAATAATTTCTGTGTCCTTTACTTGAAGTTTGATGAGAACAGATTTTAAGTGTACTCACCACACGTATACCCCTGCCACATAAATAGTAACCATGAATAGTGACAGGTGTGTTAATTAATTTGACTGTGGTAATCAGTATACAATGTATACATACTAAGGGACTTCAAGATGTTCATGATAAAATGGAATTAAAGTATAAGTTTAAGCCAGCTCTGTGACATAGTGGTTAAGCACTACGCAGAGGAAGCTGGGTCTCACGTAGCTGACCAGGGCAGCCTGAAAATCGCACAAGGTGTGTCTACAGATGTCTAGCATTCTGATGGGAGGGAAAAGTATAAAAAAAAGATTGTGGTGTGACCAGACCCCATGGGGGAGGGTTCTCTCTCTCTCTCTCCCCCTTCCTCCCTTTATCTCTGTTTCTCTTTTGTGTGCACATTTTCCCTCTGGCATTTTAAAAAGGCAAAAAACAAAATATGAGTTTATTTTAGTACAAAAAATTTAATCCATGTATAGCTTTTCCATAATACACATTTTGCATAAACTGAAGACACTTTGTATATCAGATCATCACATTGCACACCTCGAGTATATGCCATTTTCATTTGCCCATTTAATATTTAAAAATGGCAAAAAAAGAGAACCATAAAAGTTCTAGAAGAAAACCCAGGCAATTAATTTATAAAGCTTGAAAGGCTTTGTAATTAACACAAAAGATGATGTTAGTAGTAAACCCTTCTGTAGCATGTACTATGTGCCAGACACTGATCTAAGAGCTTACATATATTTACTTATTCAATCCTCATAACCCCTGTATAAGAATTGATAAATCACTGTATGAATGCTTTATTCCTTCCACATTAACATAGTCATAACACAAAGCACAATGATGTTACATGTTTCCTGAAGGAGATACAACATATAGATTTAAAAGCAAAACAGCTCTCAGGAAAAATAAAAAAATGGTTTAATGTCAGCAGCAGAACTTGGGTCCAGAAAGGTAAAATGGGATGAAAATATTGTTTAAATCCTAATTCAGGGAACATGATTCACACATGAGCTATTTAAGAACTTGTGGCCGAATTCAGGTTTGACCTTATATTTGACCTTATAGCTCATTATTGACTGTTTTGAAGTGGTGCAATATCACACAAAGGTCTCAGTTTTACAGGAAACTAAGGCTGAAATATTTGAGCAGATGAATCTTGCAACATCTGACCACCGTGAACATGAGCAGAATGGGGAACCAGCAGTTAGCGTAATGGCTATGTCGCTGGACTCCCATGTAGTTGACCGCGGGTCGCGTCCTGGACCGGGTGGCTTAAAACTCACGCCAGGCGCATGTGCGTGCGTGCCCAAGATCCCGAGAGGAGAATGGAGGAGAAGAGATTGTGGCGTGACCATCCCCCCTGGGGGGTGATTTCTCGCTTTCTGTCTCTCTGTCTCTCTCTGTCTTTATGGCAAGCGCATGTGCCCTATAGCGAAAAACCTCTCAAAAAAAACCTAAAAAACAAAAAACAGAAAAAAACATGAGCAGAATGTACACAGAATGAGTTATCACTTTAGTATTCTACAAGAGACCACCACTAAGGCCAACTGTTCACAGGCTATCCTTGCACTAAAGTTACGTCTAAGAACCACTGCTGGTGATAGTGTCTTTTCAGTGCCAGTGCAGTGCGGGGAGTGAGTGATGTTTGTATTACATAGATCCACCCCTGTTATATATGTTTGTGGCCCAGATGTGTGTTCTGCTCCACAGCCTACGCATTTCTTTAATGCAGAATGCTTGCTCTGGATTCTCACAGCATCGAGGACCTGGTCCAATGGGACTCTTATAGCTTTTTAATCTTACGTCCTTAACTATTTTATAAAAGGGACTGACAAATGGAAATCGGAAAGATTTTCACAAATAGGGACAATGTGGGTGCTATTTTCAATTGTGCCTCTTGTGTGTGCACATTTTTCCTCTGGCATTTTTAAAAGTTAAAAAACAAAATATGAGTTTATTTTAGTACAACAAATTTAATCCATGTATATAGCTTTTCCATAATACACATTTTGCATAAACTGAAGACACTTCACATTGCACAACTCGAGTATATGCAATTTTCATTTGCCCATTTAATATTTAGAAATTTAAAAAAGGCAAAAAAAAGAGAACCATAAAAGTTCTAGAAGAAAACCCAGGCAATTAATTTATAAAGCTTATCTTTTAAGCGCTTGTCTACCTTTTAAAATCAGATTACTTTTTCTGAGGTGTTAGAGAGAGAGAATGACATATCAGAATTATAGCTAGAGAGTAAAATTGGGAACATATTGCTTATCATATGGTGCAATTTAATGATGGTAACAACAAAAGGATGGGAGCTTGAGAATAATAATAGAGAAGTTCCTTAGCCATTTGAACTGGTGGTACACAATAAAAATTTATATGAACCCATTTAAGAATCTCATTTGGTTTTCAAACAGTATCTGCCAATAGTGAAGTACAGAACAACTCCACAGCTGTTATTCATAATAAGCACTTACAAATATAAGAAAACTATTTGGCCATGGATCATGGGAGTTTTAAACAAATATATGTCCGGAAGGCAAAGCTTGTGTTGTAAATTTTATGCGAGGCTCTCAGAAATCCACTTACAGTAAACAGCAGTCAAATTTTGCTGTTACTCCTACCTAGATACGCAAGCTTGTAGTGAAGAACACATGCTAGGATTTTTACCTGGGAAATCATCATATTCACTCAAAGTAATAAAAATAGTAACGATGATTTAGCTGCTCCTTGAAAGAATCATGAATATATTTTAAAGTGATGATGACGATGATTACAGTATCTACTAAAGAATCAGAAATAAAAACAAAGGTTTTTTTTTTTTTTTTCCCTGGTTATATTTCTGGCTCCAAAATGATGTTTCTTTAAGGTTTTGAAGCCATTCAGAACATGGGATCAATTACTAAATCTTTCCTAAGCGTATTGTACAATTTTCTTGTCCCTCTTCCATTCTTCCAACCACACAGAAACAAAAGAGTAATAAAAGCAAATATCTGAATGTAATGAGAAAGTAAGAAGTAAAGAAAACTAGACTGAGTTATTCAACTTTAACCCATAAAAGTGGGTTTTGCTTTCATAGCAATTAAAATTTCTAGTAATTTAGGTTATGATTTATTTTAGCTTTTGGATCTATATGTATTTTTTCCCCCTTCTTAAAGTTTCCTTCTTGGGGTCAGCAGGTGATGTGGTAGTTAAGGCACTGGACTCCCACATGGCTGATTGCAGTTCGAGTCCCAGACCTGGTGGCTTGCTTTCTCACTTTCCCTCTGTTTCTCTCTGATGAGTATAGTAAATTGGAAAAAAATAAATAAAATAAATAATTTGAAAAAAAAAGGTTTTTTTGTTTGTTTGTTTGTTTGTTTTTTCCTTAGAAAGACAAGCCTTCAGCAGTATCTCATGCCACAATCTTCAGCCTGGCCTCTAGCCAGCCAGGATTTCAGGTGCTTGCTCATGCCTAGTCATGTACCAGGAACTGAACCCTGATCTTCCATATGGCTTCCAGCATTGAAGAGTATTGTGTTACTGCTACACTCCCAAGGATGGGAATATGCTTTTCTTTTATTAATAGCTTAAATTAGTGGATTGTTTGTAAAATTATGTTTTATAGCATTACTTTTAATGAGTATTTGAGATATTTGGGGATCATATTAAAGTGAAGATTCTGATTCAGTAGGTCTGGGCTGTGGCCTGAGAATCTACTTTTAATAAGTTTTTAAGTGATGTCAATGTCTCTGGTCTGTGAACCTTAATTTCAAAGAAAGGTATGAAGATTTGATTAATTCCTTGAGAGGTTTGAAGTAAAAAGAATTCTGTGTCTAATAAGTTAGGAATCACCACATACCATATCATCCTTTTGGAGAATCAGAATTGACAACAGTATATGTAAGAAGCTCTGAAGAACTTAAAATTGTGTAACAACAACAACAAAAAAACATGTGTCATATCGTTCTGCTTGGAGAAAACTTACTTAAGTTTCATAGAATCTCTCCCTCCATTTTTTTTTTTAAAAGAATATATTAAAATCTAGGACAGTTTTAGTTTGGGTAGAGGTAGTTTGGGAGACATTGTCCCAAAGAGTACACCCTAATTAGCCCACTTCCCCCAAATCTATTTCTTCAGAAAGAATATTATATTCATTTTCTGTATGTGGTGAAAGAAAGAAGTAAGAGATAATGGACTGGGACAGGAGGTGGCATAATGGTTAAGGCCTTGGACTCCCACATGATTGACTATGGTTTGAGCCTCAACTTGCAGCTTGAAACTCATGCTGAGCACATATGCATACATGCCCAAAATTCCAAGAAGAGAATGGAAGAGAAGGGACTGTGGCATGGTCATCTCCGCAAGGGCTGATTTCTCACTTTCTGTCTCTCTATCTCTGTCTCTCTGGAGAGTACATGTACCCTATAGCAATAATCTCTCTCCTAAAAGAAATGAAGTAATGGATTTAGTTGTACTTAGTAAGAAGAGTATCATTTCCCTCTAGAACATATATTAGTGCTTCTGTGACCGAGGTGGGTAGGGTAGCAAACCATAACAATAGTTAAATGTATTTTTTTGCAGCTGTAAAGGTGGCAGGAAATAAGAGTTGGCTAACCTCAGCCTGTGTGGATAGTTTGTGCATGGAGCTAAGAATGCTTTTTTGTATTTTTAAATGGTTAAAAAAAATCAAAATCATAATTATATTTCATAAAATTATAATTATGTGAATTCAAATTTGCATGTTCAGAAGCCAAGTGGTATTGAAATACAGACCTGCCCGGTCACTTACATGTGGCCTATGGCTGCTATCACTGCACAAAGGAAAGGAGACTTGTTGCCACTTAGACTGGTCTGCAAAGAAAAACAAGTTATGATTTGGCACTCAGAAAAAAACCCTGCCAACTTCTTCCATAATAAACTTTAAAAAAAAGGTTTAAAAAGAGTAAAACTATGATATTTTATATATTACTTTCCCTATCTTATTTTAAAAATTAGAAACAGTTTGTGAAAAATCAGAATTAGGCCTGATCTTGAACTTCACTGTTGAATAACAACAAAGATAAATACATAGATATTATTTGTATGTAACTATTTCTCAAGGTTTAACCCAGTAGGTCCTTAGAAACTTAGAACTCTGAATCTGTAATATATCATCCTAAACAAAGAAAACATTTTTAGAGACACAAAAATAAAAAGTTGTCTGTTGATGATAATGTATATGGTAACGTCTCTGATTTGACTACTATGCACTGTATTTGTGCTGGGAAATCCATGTTGTACACTGCAAAAAGGTACAGTGATGGGACCAGCAGTTAGCATAATGGCTGTGTCACTGGACTCCCACATAGTCGACCGTGGTTCAAGTCTCGGACCTGGTGGCTTAAACTCACACCGGGCGCGTGTGCGTGCGTGCCCAAGATCCCGAGAGGAGAATGGAGGAGAAGGGATTGCAGTGTGGCCATCCCCAGTGGGGGGGTGATTTCTCGCTTTCTGTCTCTCTGTCTCTCTCTGTCTGTCTGGTGAGCACACGCGTCCTATAGCAAAAAAAACCTCTCCCCCCCAAAAAAAAAGAAAGAAAAAAAAGGTACAGTGATTAAATGTAAGTAAAAAGAGAAAAGAAAAAGAAATAATCATGGAGCTTGTGAAATGGGAGATTTCTGGTTCTGCAGAACATCATAATAGATTTAGTATGTAAGTCTGACCTGGAATTTGTGGAGAGCAGGAGTTCTGTAAAAGAAAGGAACAAAATAATGAGCAGTCCTAGAAGAAAAGACAGGAGAAAGGGAGGGAGAAACAGAAAGAGAATGAATGAATGAATGAGTGGAGGAATGGAAGTAGAATAAAGCGAGCCTTTTCAAGGGATCCTTTAGATTTCCCATGAGTCAGAAAATGACATGAATGCTTGATACAGGGGATTTTTTTGTGGAAACTTAGAAAGGGTGGAGTTTTATATTCAGGATGAGCCATGGCTGGAACCTAGGAGACAGAGGAAGCTAAGAAAACTAGCAGAAAAGTTTGAGTAGACACTGGGATTTCAAAAGCTGCATAGTTGAGTGGTCCAAGACCATTTTACCTACATCTCCAGAGAGAGGAAGGCACTACTGCTCTCATTTATATTATCGATAAATATTTGCTGAATTATGAGCTTGCTGTGTTACTTAACTTTGTTAAGTCTCATTTCCTCTTGTGGCGAACAAGGACAGAATTAACTACCTCTCAGTGCTATTGTGAGGATTAAACTCATAAAGCATGCAGCCCTGCATCTGGCATGCGCTAGGGTCTCAATCAATAGTTAAATTTTTGTTACCATTACTCTTACTTCATCTTTCTAAGCATTTTATCAAGCTCATAGTAGGTGTTCAAATGGCATTTGCTGCATATAGAATAGAAAAATTTCTGTCCATGATAAATATAAAACCAGTAAGAAATGACATTTAGTTTTTTTCAAGTGCTCCACTTTTACATTTTGATTATGACTGAAAATACACCAATAAGACAAATTGCCTGAACTGTTATGAAATTGGGATTATTATACTAGTAAGTTCCTTTTACTCACAGTAGCCTTAATATTATCAAACCTATGAGGCCCTGGAGACACATTGGCCCTACACTGTTGTAAGATATCGTGCAGAAATATCACAGCCCATTGATGATTATAATCAGACGTTCACAAGTTTGATTGAGACAAAGAGGCAAAGAAGATGGAAGAAAAAAAAAAAACACTCCATTAATTTTAGAAAAATATGAATAAGAGAGCCACATGAAGGAAATGTTCTCTTTCTCTCAGAGCATATCAGAAAACTGAATGTTCTACAACTGGCTGCTTCTACCCTCTACATTTGAAGGCATGACAAGTTCGAATAGGAAAATGGACCTTTAATCTGGCCTGTCGGTGACCTTCAGCAGAGGTTAATTGAGATGGAAAAGAAAAAGTACAAGATCTTCTTCTGCACAATTATAGTGCACATTTCCCAACCTTTTTTGCATCATTATAAAGTATTAGAGCTAACCATAAAAAAAGACTGGATTTATGAAACTCCTCATAACTCAAACAAGAGCCAGAGAACTATAAAAGTCAGAATCCAGATTCTCTCTTACCTGCATGTGTGTGTATAGTGCAGTTTTTGAAGCATGTTCACTTATATTATCTCATTTGAGTCTCATAACAACTCTTTATGAGGAAGGCAGACATAACTGCCCTCCATTTGATGGAGAAGCACATTGAAACTCTAAGAGTTTAAGAGTCTCATCCAATTTCACTGGTTAGATGGAACTAGGTCTTTTAGCTCTTTGTCCACTGCTCTTTCTACCACACCACACTGCCTTGGTCCCCAAATCCCCAGGGTCAAGAGCAAAGGGGAATCTTTCATGTGCTAGCCACAGGCATGGCCATCCTTATGTGCAACACATGCCACAGTGACATTTATCATGTTTGAATGTGCATGTAAAAGTGACACTCAGCTTGAGGGAGACTGGGTCACTCATGAAAAAGGTAACCATAGATGAAGTTCAATCTCATTTGAATCACGTTTTTTTAAAAATTTTTTTATGAGAAAAGCATTATTTTATGAGACACTGCTATTAGTACTTTGAATCAAACTATATTTCTTTCACTGAAAATAAACTAGACTTACACTATTTTCAATGTCTGTGATTTGCAGGCATAGTTTGAAATAGCTATTCAAAATCTATATTGAAATTTATTATATTACAACATCACCTATCTTTTTAGAGATATGGAACAAACTAGGTGTCTGACCAGGTTTGTTGTCTGACCTCACAGACAACATTGAAATAATTTTGTCTTCTTTAACCTCCAATAAGATTCACATTTGAAAAATTAAGGGAATCCTGAATGTTTAACAACTCTTTGATTCTCTTTTATAGAAACCTAGCCCAGATAGGAGAAAAATCATTATGTGTTTTTCTGATATTAAATATGAACTATATTATATCTATCATCTTTCATTTCTCTCTGTCTCTCTCACTCTCTCTTTTTTTTTTTTTTTTTTTAAAGACACTAAGATTGGTTTGTGAGGCAAAGTTCTGCATCCAAGCTGTAGGAGAATCAAAGTGACTCCAGATTGTCCTTAGTCTTGGGAATCCATTTTAACATATTAACCCTTAGGCCTAATGCTTACTAATGAAAGTTAACGAAAACTTTGCTTGGTTTTTACAGATACCAGGCCATGAGACAGAGAGGAGAAAGACTCCACCAGTCCCTTCTCTATAACCCGCTGAGAAGATTTTATCACCTTAAGCATTGCAAAACCACACTAGACCTTTGCTTTGATGCTACCAGTTCTCTTCATGATCCTGCCTGAAGACAAGGAACAGGTCTTCTCATTTTGCTCCAAACAATGAATAACTTACCCTTTGCTTATAGATAAATCTCACATTGAGGACTTCCCCTATATGTTTCATTGTGTCCAATATAGTAAAGGTGGTATAATCTCTGGTTACCTCTTTCCTTGGTGTTGGCCTCACTGAACAAATTCCTTTTCTTAGTCACTAATTCTGGTCTCTCAAGGCTGGCCTTTGCTAAGGAGCATGGGCCTGACTTTTGCTCCTCTGCTTGATGAGCATCCCTGCCTGTTCTAGCATCAGTTTTATACTTGTGGGTAGCTAAAATATGCCATGCCCAAAATATACTTCTTTGGCATATTCTGAGATTATTGAGAGTATCTGGAGACAGAAGAATTACCTTGCTAACCTTTTTTATTTATTTATTTTTTTTGAGAGGTTTTTGCTATAGGGTGCATGCACTTGCCAGACAGACAGAGACAGACAGAAAGACAGAAAGCGAGAAATCACCCCCCACAGGGGGGATGGCCATGCTGCAATCCCTTCTCCTCTCGGGATCTTGGGCACGCCTGCACACGCGTCCGGTGTGAGTTTTAAGCCACCGGGTCCGGGACGCGAACCGCGGTCGACTATGTGGGAGTCCAGCGACATAGCCATTACGCTAACTACTGGTCCCACCTTGCTAACCTTTTATAAAAGAAATTTACATCTACTTTCATCAGTAAAGCAGTAGATGCAAGCAATCCTTCCTGATGTTACTTCTGTACCTTTCTTAGAACAGGAAGACTGATAACCAGAATTCACAAGGAACTCAAGCAGCTTTTCTGAAAATAAAAACGATCAATTTTATTAAAAGATGGGAGAATGAGTTGAAAAAACCACTCTCTAAAGATGACATACGAATAGCTAAACAGCCTATGAAAATATGCTCAACATCCCTCATTGCAAGGGAAATGCAGATCAAAACAACAATGAGAAAAATTAAAGCCCCCCAATCAGAATGACTAAGATTACAAAAAAAAAAGCAAGTGCTGGCGGGGGTGTGGTGAAAGGGGAACTCTCTTACACTCCTGGTGAGAATGTAAATTGGTCCAACCACTGTGGAGAACAATTTGGAGATTCCTCAAAAATCTACAAATAGAACTATCATATGATTCAGCAATCCCACTCCTTGGTATCTACCCAAAGGACAGAAGAATACTTAATCGGAAAAGTGCTTGCACATTGATGTTTATTGAGGCACTATTCACAATTGCTAAGTCATGGAAACAACCCAAATGCCCATGAACAGATGAATGGATAGAAAAACTGTGGCACATAACTCAATGGAATACTATTCGGCCATAAAAAACAACAGAACCCTGGCTTTTGACAGGAAGTGGACGAATATGGAAGATTTACTGCTGAGCAAAGCAAGCCAGGCTATGAAGGAGAGGCATTGTATGTGCCCACTTAATATATACCAAGTGTCCGCACTCTGTGACTGAAACTAATTGACTAAAGGATATAGAAACACAGTATATAGATGTAAATACCAGATATAGTGTGTGTGAAAGGGGAGGGTCTGAGGAAGGACATTTAGAAGAAAAATAGGGAGGCAAAGTGTTAAATAGGGAGGCAAAACACAAAGAAATGTGGTATTATCTGTTGAAGATATTTTGTAGTTTTATCAACTCTACTAGGGAGAAATGTTCACCTGTTGAAATATCCATTTTGTAAGCCAAATAATAATGTGATTGAATGTATAAAAGAAAATGAAAAAAAAAAAAAGAACGGGAAGATTTAGGTATGATACCTTTTCCAGAAAGACATGATTTTTTGCATTCCTCTCCCCTCCCATCCTTTTCTTAGCTTAACTTCAAACAGCCTCTCTTGTAGGATATAAAACCTTCAGTAATTTGGCCTTTCCATAGATCATATTTTGTATGGCTCCTGAATGCACAGGTATATGTTAAATAAATCTATATGTTTTTCACTTAATGTTCTATTTGTCAATGCTTTTTCATCAAACCTCAGAAGTCAAATGCCCCTGAGACTGATCCATACAAATTTGGTTCTATGAGCAAGATAAACCAATGCCACTCTGCTCTTCTTGGAAACCACAGTGATAACTCTGGACGTAACAGGCTGGCAAAAAGGGCAAGGATTTATCTGTCAGACTCCTGGTCTTTTCTGTAGAATCTAGTTGAGGTGATGATAAAAGTCACTGCCTCTTATCTTTTTCAAATTAAGATTAATGAGAGAAAGGGGTCTCTGCAGACTATTCTTGGATGTAAGGACTGTAGTGTTTTTCTGGTGTGAGTATTCATTTTCTGATCCTTCCTCCCGGAAGTAGTCTGTTTTTCTTATCTTTGTGTTTCCATGACTTTTTTGACATAAAGAAGAGATTCATAGAATAGAACAGGAACCTAGAAACCTTGTAAGTCCACTATTTAGCTGGTCCACAAGCTGGTGAATTTATTCTCATGAGACTAGCATCTATTTGGACATTCTTTGCTAAAGGTCCCTCAAAACAAAAATTGGATGAGGTTCTCTTCTAATCTTGTTTTATGTACTTAAGAGCCTGATCTATGACCAAGTGGAAACTCTCTCTGGGTCCCTGTCATCCAAGGGTCATGTCAGGTGGCCAGCCTTCCAAGGTTGGGAACTTGAGCCATATAAGACTTTTCTTTTTAAAAGGTTTTTGCAATAGGGCAGGTGCACTCGCCTACGAGACAGACAAAGAGAAAGAGAAATCACCTTCCAGAGGACATAGCCATGCTGCAATCCCTTATCCTCCATTCTCTTCTTAGGATATTGGACACATATGCACATATGCCCAGGATTCTCAAGTGGCTGGTTCTGGGACTTGAACTGCAGCCAGCCATGTGAGATTCCAGCACCTTAACCACTATGCCACCTACTAGCCCTGAGCCACGAAATAATTCAACCAGCACACATCTTGTACCAAGAAGTAAAAGGGTGCTGTCAGAGCCTTTTGTTGCCTGGTTTATAAAGTCCAATCCCAGAATTGCCTACTCTGTGTCAAAGATTAGCAGGTCTCTGTGGAGGCACACTTACAGTCCATGTGACCATGAGGATATTGGAGATGTTTTTGCATGGACACCAACTTAACCATCTGTTGCAACAAAATCTTTTGCTTTCTCAGTCCTTTGCTGGGAACAAATTTTTAGGAAGAGAGGTTATCTTTCTCTTCCCTCTCTGAGAAAACCTTATAAAGAAGCCTTTTTTTTTATTTCGTTATTGTCATTAAAATAGGTATACCTTTGCAAATTATTTGAGATACTGTCTTTTAGTAATTCTTTTCCCTCTAAAAGACAGATTTTTTTTTTTACTTTTTTTTTTGTTTTTAATGAGAGGGCGTGTGTACTTGCGAGAGAGAGAGAGAGAGAGAGAGAGAGAGAGAGAGAGAGAGAAAGGAAGCATGCCCCAGTAGGGATGGCCAAGTCACAATCTTTTAATTTTTCAAGCCTCTGGGCCTGGGATTCAAACTGCATTCAACCACGAGATCTAGTTTCTAACACACATGGATTTAACCATGGATTTACTAGGCCAGTCTTTTTTTCTCATTTCTATCTAGCAGGAACATGTAGAGTCTTAGACCTTTGTGTGGAGAGGCCCAACTAATTTGGGACCCCCAAAATATGGCCAGACAAAATGTGGGTTTTTTTGTTGTTACTTTTATTTAACTTTATCCATTTATTTATTTTTAATTTGAGCAGAGTGAGAGAGAGAGAAAGTGAGAAAGCAAGCTGCCAGGTCTGGGACTCAAACTGCAGTCAGTCATGTGGGAGTCCAGCACCCTTGACTACCACGTCACCTGCCAGCCCCCAAAATGTGGTTTTATACCATATTTGTGACTTGTAAAACTTTCTAAATATTTTGCTGTCTTTGGGAGTGATCTGGATTTTGTTTTATTAGTTCAAGTACCGCTTGGTTTAAATTTTGTCTTTTTTCTTAAATTTGCCTCGTCAATATTTAAGTTCTACCATTATCATGGCTCTCAATAAAACTAAATTCACTAATGATTTTTTGCCTTACCAGTATTTAAGTTCTACCATTATCATGGCTCTCAATAAAACTAAATTCACCAATGGTTTTCATGAGATTAAGAAATTATGAGACTTCATCCTCCTGTCCCCCAGATCTAGCCAGGACAAGCCAATCACCAGCCAAATACATTTGAATTCTGAGCAATCCGTTTCAGGGACTAGGACATCTGAAAGTTTTCTGCCTAGACTTCACCCTCCTGCCCCCCAAGACCTAGCCAGGTACAGCACCCTGTTTATTCTATCTCTCTCCAACTCTCTCTATATAATTTTTTTCTTTTTTTTTTTAATTTTAAACTTCTTAGCTCTTTGATCTTTATAGTTCTTACCTTTTCCTCCTCCCACATAGAATCAACCCAAGAAGATCTTCTCCAAGGCACACCATAGCCAGATTGAACAAAACCACAGACAGAGACAAGAAAGTAAAATTAGCAAAAGAAAAACATCAAGTTACTTTCAAGGATATCCCATCAGGCTTACGTTGGATCTCTCATTGGGAACAATGCAAACAAGGAAAGAATAGGAAAATATATTCAAAGTGTTAAGTGAAAAACAGTTTCAAACAAGAATACTATACCCGGCAAGATTACCTTTCACATGAGAAGAAAAGACAAAAACATTTTCAGATCAACAAAACTTGAAAGAATTTACCAACACTAGACCAGCTTTCCAAGAAGTCCTGAAGGGAGTGCTATGCCAGGAAAACTAAAGTCGGACACACAGAAATAAGAATACAAAAGCAACCAAGAGAATAGCCAACTTAATGGTAGGGACAAGTCTAGAAAGATCAATAATAACTTTGAATATTAACTTCCAGAATTTAAACGGAAAGATCACAACACAGTAACAATGCAAATTCAACAGAAGAGAGATTAATTTCAGGGAACTGAACTGGTGAAACAGAATTTTTACAACTTTTGACCAAAACATTACTGATTTTCTTCTATGCTTTGTTGTCCAGATTTAAGGATTTTTGTCTTCTATTAAATTTTTGATAGTTTCATTTACCTACTGTTTGAACTGAATTCTAACCTTTCTCCTGGCTAATTAACTTAAGCAAATTTTTCTTAATTTTAAAATTACAATCTATTAAAATTAAAACTGTTTTTCTTGAAATCAAAAAATGCACTAAAAATAGCTATTTACTGATTGCAGTAAGCTATATAGCCCCAGCTAGATGTACTTTATATTATGTTCATTCTACTCACTGAGGTTTACCCCTACAGTCAGACATATGTCTATGGATATGTATATATCAGCTGCGCTTGCTATTGAAAGTATTTAGATTAATTAAGATCTTTCGTGAATCAATAAAATGTGAAAAAAAGGGGGGACATGAAAAGCAACTGTAGATACCAGAGACAGTGTTTCTAAGGGTGAGAAATGGCAGAGGTGAGAGATAGGAAATCAAGGGGGTGGGGGAAGAAGCAAAATACATAAGAAACAAGAAATGGAGTTATTCATTGATGATAACACATATGGTAATATCCTTGATTGAGTCAATATCCAGTGTATTCTGGATGGAAAAATCTCATTTTGTATACTGTAATGATGTACAGTGAATGAATGTAAATAAATAAATTTAAAATAAAATTATTTTTAAAAAAAGTTATTTGATCTTAAAAAAAAAAAAAAGAAAAGAAATTATATGCAGGCCTGGCAGGTGGCACGGTGGTTGAGGTGCTAGACTCCCACGTGACTGACCATGGTTCAAGTCTCGAACCTGGTGGCTTGCTTTCCTGCTTTCCCTCTCTTTCTCTCTCTTTCTCTGTATCTATCTGGTCAAATTAAACAATAATAATAATAGTAATGGTGAATAAATTAAATAAAATAATTCTTTAAAAAAGAAATTATATGCATTCACTAAGTATACTCTAATTCATTTTAAATAAACCTCTTTATATGAATAGCATATTTTTCAGAACATTCTTCTAACACAGTGTTTTGTAACTCAAAACCACTAATGTTAATAACATCCCCAATTATTTCTCTATGATTTACGCTGTTACATATTATGTAGGAAAATCTGCTAAGAAGGATTAAAAAACAAGAATTCTCAACTCGAATTAAATATGTGAGAGATAGAACAAATTATAGTTCTTATGCTAGAAAAGCTATTTTTCAGCTTTTGAATTTTTTAGGTATGGCATGACTAAGAAAAAAATTGAACGCCTACATACCAGCTTACACAATGAGTTTTAGTTAGAGAAATTGGTTTTAGCAAAAGACAAATGGAAATGATAAAAAAAAATAATAATACAACTCAAACCTTCCTTTCTCTTTAACTCTGTCTCATCTAACAACCCTAATCCTCTTAGAGCCCAATTCTCCACCTACTCCCTTCCTGTATCAAAGCAGCAAAGGTGGCTAAGAAAAGTACAGGCTGGCTGACTTCCTTTTAGAGAAATGTTCTTTGGTCTCATCTTAAATGGGCTTTCAGCCATTCTACTACATTAACATAGTCAAGTTATTATTCTATTGTCTAAGGTAAGAGTTTTACACCCACATCCATTTCTTTTTCCTCTAACTTCCTACATTTCTCTCTCTTCCTCACTGTCAGCTAATGATCTTGCCTCTCACTTCAATACAAGACTGAAAAATCAGAAGGGAATTAATTTATCTTATCACTACCAAGTCTATTCCCATGTACTCTGCCTTTCCGTCCTTTACATTTGGGAACTATCTTCCTAAATAAGGCAGTTCTCTCCACTCATGCAAGAGATCCTATTCTCTCTGAAACCCTGTAGGACTTCACTTCCACAGTTACACTACCTTTGTTTTTTATCTTCAATTCTTCTCCTTCTACTGGGTCATTTGTTCCTTATAAATACTGAAATAGCTCCTATTAAAAACAGCAACAAACTCTTCTCTAGGTTTTACATCCTAACTATTGTCCTCTTTCTTTGCAGTAAATCCTTTAAAGGCTTTGTGTCTAGACTTTCCATAGCCCCCTGGTCACTTACTTATCTCCCCAACTTGTTCTACTCAGGCTATCTTCTTCATAGCTCCACAAAAACATTCTTGTCAAGATCCCCACCATTTTTCTTCTAGCTAAATCCAATGATCAATTTTTAGTTTTCTTCTTCTTGGACTAATCAATAGCATCTGACACAAATAAGTAGTCTCTTTTTTAAAAAACATATTTTTTGGGCCAACCCAAAAGCACAGTGCTTGAAGGAGTTGGATCTCTGCCCAGACAGTGACATGGTGGGTAAGGTGGCTGGATCCCACATGGACAACTGCTCAGTTCAAGACTGGACCCAGCATGTCAGATGAATGTGTGTGCACGTCCATAGTTCCAAGAGGAGGGAAAAATAAAGGAGGATTGTGGCATGACCACCCCCATGGGGGGATGCATTCTCACTTTTCTTCTCTCTCTGTCTCTCTTTACTGAATGCACAAACTCTCTGGCAAATTAAAAAAGGAAAACAAAAACAAACAAACAAAAATGGAGCTGGATCCCAAACGGCCAACTACAGTTTGAGGCCCAGCCTTGGAAGTTTGGGAGCATGTGCATGTATGCCAAAGTCCTCAAAGGATGGCAAAGTAGAGGAAAACAAACTGCGGTATGACCACACCCCATGGGGGTACTTTCTCTGTCTCTCTCACATGCTCTCTGCTAATAAAAGAAAAAAAAAAAAGAATATAAGAAACATTCTTCTATCCTTGATTTCTGAGATACCATATTCTACTAGTATGCCTCAGGAACCTCTTAATCTCTTTTGCTCTCGTACATTTAAAAGGAGTCCCACTTCTAAAGGGTACACGTGCTTACTCGAGAGAGACAGAGACACAGAGACAGGGAAAGTGAGAAATCACCCCTCAGGGTGGGATGGAAACACCACAGTCTCTTCTCTTCCATTCTCCTCATTGTATTTTGGGCACACGCATGCACACACACACACAGGCACACACACAGGTCTGGCTTGTTTTTCAAGCCCCCAGGTCCAGGGTGCAAACTGCGGAATTGACCATATGGGTTTCAGCACCTAAAAAGCACCATGGTGGCCCCAATTCTTAACATTTTTTCCTTCTCTTTTAATTCCCTGAGTGTTTACATCCAGTTTGTAGTTTAAATATACTGAAGCCCTCCAAACTAGTGTCTCTATCCTCAGACTCTCTCTGAGCTCCATAATTCTGTATTTAACTGTCTGCTCATCTTCACTTGAGTGACTGATATACATATCAGCCTCTGCAGTGAAGAAAAGCAGAAATATAGCCCAAAGTATACCTCCTGGCCCAGCAGATGGCATGAAGGTTAAGGGACTGGATCCCATGGGGCCTACTCTGTGGGTCGAATCCTGGACCCAGCAGCTTGAAAAACAAGCTGGGCACATATGCATATGTGCCTCAAATCCTGAGAGAATAGAGAAGGGAATGCAGGATGTCCATTCCCCCTGGGGAGGGGGTGCTTTCTCTCTCTCTCTCTTTCTGGCAAGCACACACACCCTAGAGAGAAAGAGAGAGAGAGAGAGAGAGAGAGAGAGAGAGAGAGAGAGAAAGCATATCTCCTTATTAAGGACAGAATCTTCCTGTGACCCCCTGTCCATAATCCATAAATGTTGAAGCCCTAATCCCCACTGTGATAAATGTTTGGAGATACTTTGGTGAGGTAATTAAGAGTAAATGACGTCATAAGAGTGAGGTCCTGGTCTGGGAGGTCTTTTTAGAAGAGATACAAAGAGTGCTCTCACTTTCTCTTGCTCTTTCTCTGACATATGAGGACACAGAAAGAAGGCGGCCATCTACAAGTCAGAAAGAGAGTCCTTACCAGGAATCAAATTGGCTACCTCCATGATCTTGGACTTCTCAAGTTCCTAGAACTATGAAAAATAAATGTCTATTGTTTAAGTCTCTCAGTCTATGTACGACATTTTGTTATAGCAGCACACGCTCACTCAGAGACTGCCTTTTTCCTCCCGAACTGCTCATTCTCAGGCTGTACCTTTTTGGTTATCGGCATCAGTATTTACCCACTTTCTCAAGACAGAGAATAAGGAATCACCTTGACTTTCTTTCCCACCTTTCTCATTCCCATTTGTCAACAAATTTTTATCAGTTCTTCAAAATGTACCCTGAATCCTGACCATTTTTTGCCACCTTGACTGTTACTAATATAGTCCAAGACACTTACGTCTTCAGCATAAACTATTGTACAGTCTTCCAATGGGTCTCTCTGCTTCCTCTTCCTTTTTAACTCTAACCTCAGCAAAATATTCTCTACATAGCTGCCAGAGATCTCTTTTAGAAAGGAAGTCAGAAAGTAATAGTTCCTTTGCCTAAAACTTTTCATAGCATCTCAGGACATTCAGGAATAAAATCCAGCTTCCAAAGTATGACCTCAAAAGTCTTTCACAATCTGGACACTGTCTGTGTCTTTTTCTTTCCAGTTTTTTGTTGATGTGTTCTTCTCTGGCTGCATGTGCTGCTTTTAAGTATGCTACCTTGTTCTTTTCTTGGAGCCTCTGTGGGAGCTATTTAGTCCTTCTGCAACAGTCCTCTCAGAGCTTTGCAAGGCTCACTCCCTTATATCTAGGTCTCTGTTCAAATGTCACCTCCTCACAAAAGCCTTTCTTGAGTGTTTTGTCTAAAAAGCCACTCTCCTGTCTTTCTCTCCCATACTCTGCTCTATTTCTCTCACAGCCCTTATAATAACTTGTTTGTTTGTTTGTTTGTTTGTTTTGCCTTAGGGTGTATGCATTTGCTGGAGAAAGACAGAGAGACAGAAAGAAGGAAAGTGAGAAATGACCTCCAAAGGAGGATGGCCACACTGCAATCCCTTTTCTCTATTCTTCACTCAGGATTTTGGACACACATGTACATGTGCTCGGTGTGATTTTCAAGCTGCCAGGTCCAGGACTCAAACATGTTTGGCCATGTGGGAATTCAGGACCTCAACCATCACACCACCTGCTGGCCCCATAATACTTGATTAAAACAACAATTCTCTCTTCCACCAGAATGCGAACTCTATGAAGACAAGATCTTGTAAAGTTTACCACTGAATTCCTACTACCTAGAAGAGCCCCCACTAAAGAGCAGACACTCAGTAGATTTTATATGTATGTATAAAATGATTGAGCAGTTCACAAATATTTCTCCAAAAATGCAGAATTTTCTCTTTATGAATTCTGTGGTCTAAAATCCATTTAAAAAACTGTGTTCTCCTTACAGCTGCTGTGGTGCAGAGGTCATGCAAGTGCTCTGCAAGGCTGGAAGCCACATAGCTGATCAAGGTTTTGGTCTTTGGTTCAGCTTAAAAACACACAGACGTATACGTGGGTACCTAGGAGACTGAAACTGGAGGGCTGAGAAAGGAGATCGCAGCATGGCGTGACTCTGTGAAAGGTGGCTCTCTCTCTGTCTCTCTCATGTATGCACATGTACAATCACTATTAAAAAAAACGTTCTCTGCTTTGAATGAGAAGGAAATGAAAAAAGAAAATCCATAAATGAATGCCTATTACAGCCACAGCTAGTACCCTGTAAATAGAAACGATTACAAAGTGGCAAAGATGGGGCATCAACAAAACTTACAATCATAATGAGAAAGTGAAGCAAATGGAGAAAGTAAATTACATTTGCTCTTTGGATCCTTGGTGAGAAGCAGGGTTCTACTGTGCCAATGATAATCATCCCAACTCCACATCTATTGAACTAGTGATCACATCTTATTTGGGCTTTACTAGAGATTGTGCTGACACTACTGTTGACACCAGCAAACAAGGTACCTGCTCCCTTCCCTCACAGCCAATAAACTTCCATGTTGTCCAAATTTTACTACCATTTATCTTCCTCTATCCTGAATTTCCATACTGATATTACCTCAAAATAAAATCATCCTCCAAATTGCAGCCTCTCACCATATTTCTTACTTGGCCTTTATAGTCTAACAAGAACAAAATCATCATCCCTGAAAAAAAAAGCAGTCATATTATGTTTAAAATATTAATTTGAAGAAACAATCAGGACTTTTTATTCAACTGTGAAAATGTACTAATGCAAATAGAATAAACTGAAGCACACTTGATTTAATAAACAGTGGATCTAAAAGTTATGCTAACTAGTTTATCCAGTTACCACCTCAAATACATTTTCAGGTACTGACTGGATGTAAGTGGGAGTAAGAATAGAAGGGCAAGCCCTAAAATATTACCTCTAAATTAGTCACCATTCAATGAGCAAACTCTTTGTGGATAGTAATGGCGATGACACTGCACATCACTACCCTCTGATGACATGCTGGGACACATGCTTAGAACAGCTAATTCTTTCCATGGTTGCTAGGTTGGCCTTGAGCAGCAAAAGGCAACTGGATTTATTTTGTCCTGGCAGCAGCGCAGTGGGAACATAAACTAGCAATGCTAGGGAACAGAAGGTCTACAGAGAAAGGGAAGCTCTACTCATATACCATACTAAACCCTCCAATGCCAACTACACTTAAACCAGAGGCAATGTGAGTGGTAAACACTAACATTTTCACAGAATTGTCTAATATTCATGGCACAATCTATAAAAGGTGACTTTGAATAATCCCTTCCCAGCAAACCTGTAAAAGTTTTATAAAATATGCTGCAAAAATGACTCACAGTAGATGTAATTACCGTGCAACCTTGGAAACTGATGTAAAAGATTCAGCTGCCAGCATGTTAACGGCCACCTAATATATGGGCTGTTTGATTGGACTCTTTGGGCAAAACTGCAAAATTCCTAACCCATTGCTGCTATATATTTTATCAGGGCCAAATTTAGCTACTTTCATTTTTTAAAATGTCACTTTAGACATCACAGTGAATCAAGTTAGTGTTGCTTAATTGCTTGCATACATTACAAGCTAATCAATTTCCCCAAACACTAATTTAACTAGTTATTATTTATTTTTATTTTTTGGAACAGCAGTAGAGTTCTAATGCCTGCACTATAAAACTTGGCAAAAGTATCGCTTTCTTAACAAAAATTGTAAGTATCAGCAGTGAAATTTCCTCTTTTATAAAGCAGTCAGCAACTGTTTGTTTTTCTTTTTAACCATATTCATCTTAAATTAACAGTTTGGTATAAAAATAGTTTATTGCTCATATTCTGTTTGTAAAATAGCATTTCTGTGGTGAAGAAAAGAGCCAGATTTTAGAAGGGTCACATGCTGTTTTTTAAACCTGTCTTTGGCCTTGGCTGGACTGATCTGGTATACAGTATTGTCACTTTAACAGCTAATGCCAACCAAATATGTCAACTTTTGAAAGATGTCCTCTTATTATAAAATGCTCACTCTATAACCATCATCACCCTAGGCTTTGGTCTTATGGGCTGTCAACTCTGGAAAATTGAATGTAAATTGAATTTTTGCAAAATCGATTCTATGTTAATGTCACTACAGGTGTTTGCTAGTTAAATGACCTTAACAATGAATCTTTTAGAAAAGAGGCTATTCCCCCCTATTTTGTAAAGGAAAAACAAGTCCACTTAACCTTTTAACTTGATCTGTTTACTAAATTTACATATATAACTTTTTCTCCAAAGTGGGGCCCATCAAAACTTAGGTAAAGTTTGGGTAATAAAGAGATATTCTTATCAGCATTCTTTCAGATTACTAGAGTCATTAGGATCACCCAAATACAATAGCTATACAACTGAGTTGAGCTCTTGGTCTAACACCTTCATTATCTACTTCTTTTTTACCCTAAATCTTAAATTGAAATCAGGCAAAGACTTTGTTTTACTAAACTATGTACCCCCGTAAATATTCATCAAATTGAATTCTTAGTTCAAATAATACCATATTACATGGTTCACTCTGCCAGAATCAAATCCCTTTGATTTACTCAAAAGAAATTAAAATTAATTTTGAAGATAACAATTATTGTTGTTGTTTTAGTTTTTAGCCAGAAAGTGTGTGTGTGAGAGGAAAAGAGAGAGAGAATGAGCGAGAAAGCACTCCACGACAGGGTCTGGTCATACCACAATCATTTTTCCTTCCATTTCTCTGTCCTGTTAGGAACCTAGGCACAATGCATGAGCCCAGTGTGTTTTTTAGGCCACCAGGGCCAAGATTTGAACCACAATCTGGGTTCTTCTTAAAGCACTTTACCTCAACGCCACAGCCCAGAGAGGATTATTTTCCCCCAAGTTTATTTATTTATTTCCACTCAGACATAGCAAAGAGATAGAGATAGAAAATAAGACAGATATCCTCAACAGGGTCTCATGCCACAATGCTCCTCTCAGTCAGCTAGAACCACAGGATGTGTGTGAAGTGGAACCGACCCCAGATTTTCCACACGGATCCAGCATTACAGAGCAGTGTGCTACCTCTACACCACTGTGGCTGACCTGAAGAGAATTTTCAAAAATCATGGGGCTGGCAGGTGGTGTGGTAGTTAAAGGTGCCGGACTCCCACATGGCCAACCGCATTTCAAGACCTGGACCTGGTGGCTTGCTTTCTCACTTTCCTCTCTCTTTTTCTTGCTGTCCCTCTCTGGTCAAATTAAAAATAAATAAATAGATAAATAAAGTTAAATAAAATAATTATTTAAAAATTATGTATAAATTTGCTAAGGAGGATTGATGATGAAGCTTTCAAATACATTAATAAAAATAAACCTTTTTTTTTTTTCCTATTCCAGATTCTATAACTACAGGTATTGAAACTCAAATTATTGTACATAAATTTCAGTTTTATGTGAACATACTTGTAAATACTACACAAAACTGAATTTTCCAGCACTCAGTCTGTCTTGACAATTAGAATATTTTGCTCCTGGTATGGTAAAAAAGAGCAAATGCTAAGTCCAGAACTTCAAGTGCAAACACCATTTTTGTTCTGTTTTCTTTCTTTTTTTTTTTTTTTAATATAGGTTTTTGCCATAGGGCACATGCACTTTCTGGAGAGAGACAGCGAGAGAGAAATCACACCCCTACCCTACCCCCTGGGAAGGATGGCTATACCGCATTCTCTTCTCCATTTTTCTCTTGGGATTGTGGGCACACATGCACATGTACCGAGTATGATTTTGAAGCTGCCAGGTCTGGCACTTGAACTGTGGTCAGCCGTGTCCCCAAACCTCTTCATAATGTCATTACATTCTAAATGACAAAACTACCAGCATGACCATTGACAATCACCAGGGAAAACCACTGGAAGAATGCTTAGAAGGAGAAAAAGGAGCTATGTTTTGGAATTCTAGAAGTCCATGCCTTTTCCAAGAAAAGCTTCAAATATTTCTCCCCTTTATTACCCAGACCTATCCACTCATTACCCAGTTTACTGTATCTTAAACGCAGCTCATGATGAGTGAGAAGCTGATTTGCGAGCTCACCTCTCACTTTTGCATTCTTAGGCCACTAAAGAAAGCTTATGTGTGATACTCATTTTCCGTTGCTTACACTCCACCCAGTGGTGAAAGTTCCCATCTTTGAGAGTAGATTAAAACTTGGTAACATACCTGACCCGTTCTCTGCATCTGCTTTGATCCAATTATGCTCTCAAAGAACAGGGAAGACTGTGCTCAGACATTCCATTACCACCCTGCCCATCAGCTCTGCCAAAGGACTGAACAGCTGCCTTCATCTTCCTCTCTGAGATCCAGTCCATTAACTAATTCCTACCTCAGAAGGAAGACTGTCACACACCGGACAGTTGTCAGGAACTATTGTCTTTCTCCCAGGTTCATTCAGCTCCCAAGGAGACTTATTTACTCTCCACTTTCTGAACATTGAGCCCATTCTTTCCTCCTTCAAATTTGTGACATCTGCCTTTTTATAAATTAAAAATAAATAAATAGATAAATAAAGTTAAATAAAATAATTATTTAAAAATTATGTATAAATTTGCTAAGGAGGATTGATGATGAAGCTTTCAAATACATTAATAAAAATAAACCTGTTTTTTTTTTTTCCTATTCCAGATTCTATAACTACAGGTATTGAAACTCAAATTATTGTACATAAATTTCAGTTTTATGTGAACATACTTGTAAATACTACACAAAACTGAATTTTCCAGCACTCAGTCTGTCTTGACAATTAGAATATTTTGCTCCTGGTATGGTAAAAAAGAGCAAATGCTAAGTCCAGAACTTCAAGTGCAAACACCATTTTTGTTCTGTTTTCTTTCTTTTTTTTTTTTTTTAATATAGGTTTTTGCCATAGGGCACATGCACTTTCTGGAGAGAGACAGCGAGAGAGAAATCACACCCCTACCCTACCCCCTGGGAAGGATGGCTATACCGCATTCTCTTCTCCATTTTTCTCTTGGGATTGTGGGCACACATGCACATGTACCGAGTATGATTTTGAAGCTGCCAGGTCTGGCACTTGAACTGTGGTCAGCCGTGTCCCCAAACCTCTTCATAATGTCATTACATTCTAAATGACAAAACTACCAGCATGACCATTGACAATCACCAGGGAAAACCACTGGAAGAATGCTTAGAAGGAGAAAAAGGAGCTATGTTTTGGAATTCTAGAAGTCCATGCCTTTTCCAAGAAAAGCTTCAAATATTTCTCCCCTTTATTACCCAGACCTATCCACTCATTACCCAGTTTACTGTATCTTAAACGCAGCTCATGATGAGTGAGAAGCTGATTTGCGAGCTCACCTCTCACTTTTGCATTCTTAGGCCACTAAAGAAAGCTTATGTGTGATACTCATTTTCCGTTGCTTACACTCCACCCAGTGGTGAAAGTTCCCATCTTTGAGAGTAGATTAAAACTTGGTAACATACCTGACCCGTTCTCTGCATCTGCTTTGATCCAATTATGCTCTCAAAGAACAGGGAAGACTGTGCTCAGACATTCCATTACCACCCTGCCCATCAGCTCTGCCAAAGGACTGAACAGCTGCCTTCATCTTCCTCTCTGAGATCCAGTCCATTAACTAATTCCTACCTCAGAAGGAAGACTGTCACACACCGGACAGTTGTCAGGAACTATTGTCTTTCTCCCAGGTTCATTCAGCTCCCAAGGAGACTTATTTACTCTCCACTTTCTGAACATTGAGCCCATTCTTTCCTCCTTCAAATTTGTGACATCTGCCTTTTTATTTTTCTTTTTATAAGTTTTTGCCTTAGGGTGCATATGCTTGGCAGAGAGAGAGAGAGAGAGAGAGAGAGAAAGATGAGACGGAAAGTGAGAAATCACTCCCTGGGGGATGGTCACAATACTACTTCTCCATTCTCTTCCTGGTATCTTGGGCATGCATACATAAGCACCTGGTGTAATTTTCAAGCCACCAGATCTGGGACTCAAACCATGATCAGCCATATGGGAGTCCAGTGATGTGGCCACTACACCATCTGCTGGCCCCTGTGACTTTTGCCTTTAAAGTCACCCTGAAATCTGTGAGACAGTAGCACACACTAGTCAAAGCAACCAGAGTATTATAAGTCTGAGTTTAATGTACTAAGCTCTGGCTCAAATAAATCATTTTCATTTCACTTACCATGAAACAAAGCAGGAGCCCTCTAACTGGGGGTTGGCCCTTGTTTTCCTCTTCTGCTGAGGAAAACCAAATGGAAATTTCCCAATCTGAAAAGTAATGAGTGCTGGATTATAAGTAAAGTCTGTTTCGGGGCCAGCAGGTGGTGTGGTGGTGAAGGGCGCTGAGATTCCCACATGGCTGACTGTGGTTCGAATCCTAGACCTGGTGGCTTGCTTTCTCACTTTCCCTCTCTCTAAATCTCTTTCTCACCCGCTACCCCTCTCTGGTCATATTAAAAATAAATAAATAAAGGTAAATAAAATAATTCTTTACAAAAATAGATTTATTAAAATAATAAGTAAAGTCTCTTTCTAGGTTTCTTGAAATGCGGGGTCCATTTGAATTTTAATTTAAGTAAAGCTAAGACTCTAGACTTTGGTTATACCTGCTTCACGTCAGGGGTAACTGATGTTTTACTCACACGATGTTTACGAAGGTCACAAAATAAAAACTGATTATCTAAAGCACTACCAATCACAAAAGCCCATGAGATGATCATGCTCTTTAACCAATCACTGAGCTGATCATATTCCTGAGACTTCCTACCCTTAATTTTGTCCTTAAAAATGCATGCTTAAAATTCCTCTGGGAGAACATGCTTTCTTCAGCAGTATCTGCCCACTCTCCTTGCTTTGAGCACTGCAAGAAAGCCGTATCTTCCTTCATCACAGCCCAAGTCCAAAGTTTGTTTTTTAGCACGTGGGTTGGCAAACTTAGTGGATTGAGTTTGGATAACAACTATACCTTAGCTTTCTTTTTAGATTGACAATCGAAATCAGTAATTAGAAGACTCAAGTCTTCCTAGCCAGCTAATCTTAATATATAATTCTGAACAACCTAAATTTCAGGATGACAATTTCACTTTAGATGTCTATAGAGAGTAGAAGATTGAGAAGGCTTTGAATTGTCCAGAAACTTCTAGATATCAGTAAAATTTGATGTGCTGACAAAGTTTTAACATCTTTTTTTTTTGGGGGGGGAGGGTTTTTTTTTTGCTATAGGGCACGTGCGCTCGCCAGACAGAGAGAGACAGAGAGACAGAAAGTGAGAAATCACCCCCCCCCCCCATGGGGGATAGCCACACCGCAATCCCTTCTCCTCCATTCTCCTCTCGGGATCTTGGTCATGCACGCACATGTGCCCGGCATGAGTTTTAAGCCACTGGGTCCGGGACGCAAACCGTGGTCGACTATATGGGAGTCCAGCGACATAGCCATTACGCTAACTGCTGGTCCCACAAAGTTTTAACATCTTTGAGATGTATCTTATCTCATAAAATTGGGGGCAAGTTTCTTTTTTTTGTTTTTTTTTCTCTTTTTATTTTCCCAGAGGGCAAGTATGTTTGCCAGTTATGGAGAGACATAGAGAAAAGGAGAGGGAGAAAGAATCTCCCTACTGGAACGTTATCAAACTGCAACCCTTTCACATCCATTTCTCCATCCTGTCAAGACTGTGAGCACATACACACATGCACGCAGTATCTTTTTTTTTTTTTCAAGCCACAGGGGATAAGATTCCAATAGTGAGGTTGGCCATGTGGGATCCAGCTCCCTTAACTGCTAGGCTGTGGGGCTGATCCAAGGACAGGTTTCTTATACCAGCAAAAATGATCAAATTGTTATCTAAAACATCATCAAAAGAATTTCTAGGGCTGGCTCAAAGGTCTGGTGGTTGAGGCAGCCAGACTCTGCATGACCACAAGTTGTTTGAATCCTGGCCCTGGTGGCTTGAGAGGCATGTGTACATGCAAGTTCCAAATTCCAACAAGTTGGAGAAATGGAGGACAAGGGGTGATAGCATGACTATGCCACACTGGAACATGCTTTCTCTCCCTCTCTCTCTGGCAAGTGCACATACAAATTAGAGAGAAAAAGAGAATTTCCATACAGTGAATTTCCTAGCATACATTCCTGTTCACAATGTAAGGCGCTATTTCCCATGGAAACTGATGAGATTCAAGACGTGCTATCCCAAAGTAAGGCACTGTAGGGAAGTTTTAGATTTTCTTCTTTCCCTTTTAAGTTTAGATAAGATCTTTAATTTATGAAATACAGTGAAACTAGATAAATGGGAAAAATAAGCATATTAACTTTGCTTAAAATGTACACATATATACATGATAATTCATCAAATGAAACTCAAAGGAGGGCCATGTGACTGAAGGTTTTTATGCCTTATGAAAAGAATAGAAATTTGGGGTTTATGCTCTGAATGGGTGAGAAGAGAAGATGCAAGGACTATCCTGTTTTTCTGGGTTAGATGTCAGATCTCTACTCCTCCCCTTCCTCTGCCTAGGCAGATAAGAGGCAGATAAGGGGAAGAATCAAGAAAAAGCTTTTTTTTTTTTTTTTTTACTAATTCTTGTGTGGGCAGCCCCTCTTAATGATCATTTCAAATATGTCAAAGGGGACCAGCAGGTGGCATGGTGGTTAAGGTACTGAACACACGCACAAGGCTGACTATGATTCAAGTCCTGAACCTGGTGGTTTGCTTTCTTGCTTTCCCTCTCTCTCTCTGTGTCTCTCTCTGGTCAAATGAAAATAAATAAATGAATAAATAAAATTAAGTAAATATTTTTTTAAAAAAAGAAATAAAATGAAAAAAAAATGCCAAGGAAGTATCTGGGGAGGTGACATATTTCCCCCATCTTTTGATGATTTATTTACATTCAATCACAGCACATCTATTTTTTTTCTGAAGAGGTTTTTGCTATAGGGCGCATGTGCTCGCCAGACAAAGAGAGACAGAGAGACAGAAAGTGAGAAATCACCCCCCAGGGGGATGGCCACACTGCAATCCTTTCTCCTCCATTGTCCTCTCGGGATCTTGGGCACGCACACACACGCGCCTGGCTTGAGTTTTAAGCCACCGGGTCCGGGACACGAACCGCGGTCAACTACATGGGAGTCCAGCGACATAGCCATTATGCTAACTGCTGGTCCCTCATGGCACATCTTTATAACACACAATATGGTTTTTCAAAATATGCTTACAAAGGAGTCTAGGGGCCAGCAGGTGGTGTGGTGGTTAAGGTGTTGAACTCCCACATGGTCAGCCACAGTCCAAGTTCTAAACACGGCAACTTGAAACTCATGTATGTGCCCAAAATCCCAGAAGGAGAGTGGAGAACTGATTGCAATGTTGCCATCTTCCCTGGGAGATGACTCTTCACTTTCCCTCTCACTGTCTCTCTGGTGAGTGCAAGCGTCCTATGGCAAAAACGTAAAAACAAAACAAAACAAGGATTTTACCCTACACATCATTTTCAATAGAGAACTTTACATTCTTGGGTCTGTGTATTTCCCCTTTGCCTTTCCCACTCCCCTCTACCATTCATTCTGAATGCACAGTGTTTGCCCTGAAAGCACATTTTTTTGTACTCTAATGATTACCACGCTTTCCCTTTCACCATTCATTTTGCCCGTATCACCAGCTGCCTCCTTCACAATTCCTGAAAAGCCTCTAACCTCCTTCAATCTAGGAGTCTCAGTTTGAGTTTTAACTCCAAGTTCCTTGCAGAGTTGCTCTCTGAATTAAAGCCTTTCCTTCCCTGCTTGTCAAACTATGGGAGGGGTAAACAAACTCCAAACTCAGGTAGGTGATTCTAGTTAGCATTTTACAGAAAAGGACACTGAAGCTTTGAAGAGAGTTCCAGTTGTTTTCAGAAAGGTATTTGTCACTCTCAGAGGAAAAAAAATTTGGGTCAGTGGGTGGCATACTGATTAAGGTACCTGGATCCCATGCTCTGTGGTTTGAGAAACATGCTGGGTATATGTGTGTGCATGCCCAAAATCCTGAAAGGAGAAATGGGGAAGGGAATGTGGCATGATCATTCCCTACAGGGAAGGGGGGGTGTGCTTTCTCATTTTCTCTCTCTCTTTCTCTCTCTGTCTCTCGGGCAAGCGTACACATCTTTAGCAAATTTTTAAAAATCTATATTTGGCCAAATTAAAAACCACTGCATTCGTAGAGATGAAAAATTTATTGGCAATAGCTGGTACTAAAAGTTAGATTTTATATTACACAGTATTTCTTTGTTTTGTAAAAGGAATTTTTTATTTATCTTTATTTCATTTTAGTTTAGTTTAGTTTTGAATAGGGCAAAAAGCTCAAATACCTGGCCATCTGCTCAAAAATTAGACATCTGGCAACTCATATGTTTAGACATTTTAAAGGAATTGAGAATGATCTCTAACTCAGTCTTGCTCCAAATTCAAAACTTTTTGCACCGATCTACAATATTTACACACACACACACACACACACACACACACACACACAAACACAGAGTCATCTTCTCTGGTCTTATCTTTTCTTGATAACTTTTGAAACTGCATCAGTGACCCAAATTGTAATGGAATTGTGGATAAGGGAAGGAGATGAGGACTACCAATTGTAACGATCCTCTTGATTTATCTCAGGTGTTAACAGTACTACACTTTCAGAGGCTACACTGAGCTTATCCTCAAATGAGTAGAATTTGGCCCTGTGCATCGAGTTCTGATTTTGTTGCTGCAGATTATAGAAAAGTAAAAGCATCTACTTTGCTTCTTAAATGATACTGGAATATTTAACATACTTCTGAGACATAAAGGACTTAACAAGACTTAATTCAAAACTTTTCACTAATTTTTTCCACCCATTCACTAGACAGCATTTATTTATTATAGCCAAGGAACTGTAGCAGAAGAAAATGCTTGAAATAAAATTTAGATATGAATAATTTTTAGTTAAATTATGAATATAGAAATATTGCTTTCAGGGACTAAAAATGAAGATTTTCTGCTGAAACTTTTCCCTCCATATTCATTTCTAGAGTAGTAGGGCAACCTCTGTATCCTTCTTTCCACCTCTCTCTACCTCTGTCTATCTCTCTGTGTCTTTTAATTTTTTTAAAAAATTTGTAAGGTAAAGTATTTTTCTGGCCTCTCAAGCTCCTTCTTTATCTTGCTGATTTGTGCCTTTGCCCTCTCCTTTTTAGCAGAGACACAACCTAGGCCTGTCTGAGATGGCTACTGAGCTTGAGCTGTGAGATACTGCTTTCATGCACACCACGTGGTTTTCATATCTTGCTTTTTAAAATAAAAATATATTTTTTATTGTTTTATTTTACTTTTTAAATTGTTTCTTCTTTCTTCTTCTGTTTTCTTTTCCATTTTCTTTTAGCTTCATCCCTTGACTGCTCAGTCTCCATGCACTGAGTGTCTACACAGGTCTAAGTGAACAATATCCAAACATCTGAATACAATTAGGGTCAGACTGTTCCTCAATTCCCACGGAATCTGACACACAAAAAGTGAAAAACAGAATGGAAGAGATACTTCAGATCACCTCCTCCTGCATGCCTATGAACGCTCAGATTGAACTAGGAAAGAATTAGGAAAAAATGCACAACCCATAGATGACCAGAAATTACTGCAGGGGCATAAGAAATATGAGAAAGTAAGAAAACCCCTCTCCTCCAAGGTAAAAGAATAAGTCCTCTTTATCCACAGACAGTACAATGGAATTCATGAAAATGTCTGATAAAGAATTTAGAATATTCGTAGTGACAGAGTTAACAGAGATGCAAAAGAAGAAAGACAATTCCAGAAGACACAGGAGAAAAGAGTCCATGAGTTCCAGGAGGTAAGGAAGTTCTTGCAAGAATGAAAGAGGAAATGCACACCATAAGAAAGAATCAGGGACCAGCAGTTAACATAATGACTACGTCGCTGGACTCCCACGTAGTCGACCACGGTTTGTGTCTCGGACCCAGTGGCTTAAAACTCACGCCGGGCACGTGTGCGTGTGTGCCCAAGATCCAGAAAGGAGAATGGATTGTGGTGTGGCCATCTCCTGGGGGG
>NW_006159520.1:1342679-1358145 GCF_000334495.1 Tupaia belangeri chinensis
AAAGTATTAAAAGCAGACTAGATCATACAGAAAATAGAATCTCAGATGTAGAAGACAGAATCGCTGGATTAGAAAAATCCACTACGAAGACTGAGAAAATAGTCCAAAAAATTAGAATAATATACGAGAAATACTAGATATCATTAAATGTCCAAACATCTGGATAATCAGTATCCCAGAGGGTGTGGAGACTAGTAAGGGCCTTGATAATCTATTCCATGAAATCTGCCAAACCTAGAGAAGCATTCAAAGATCCAGTCCCAAGAAATACAAAGGACCCCAAATAGAATCAACCCAAGAAGATCTTCTCCAAGAAACATTATAGCCAGATTGACCAAAACCACAGACATAAACAAGACACTAAGATTGGCAAGAGAGAAATGTCAAATTACCTACAAAGGATATTCCATTAGGCTAACAGAAGACCTTTCATCAAAAATGATGTGAGCAAAAAAATCCCCAAAAAACAAAAAAAACAATGTGAGCAAGAAAATAATGGGAAAATATATTCAAAATGTTAAGGGAAAAGTAATTTCAATCAAAAATACTGTACCTGGCAAAATTATCCTTCATATGGGAAGAAAAGCCAAGAACATTCTCAGATAAACAAAACCTGAAAGAATTTACTAACACTAGACCATCTCTCCAAGAAGTTCTGAAGGGAGTGTAATACCAGGAAAACTAAAGTCAGACACACAGTTATGAGAGTTCAAAATAAACTAAGAAAATGGTCAATTTAATGGTAGGGACAAGTCTGGAGTTGAACATTATCTTCCAGAATTTAAATGGGAAGATCAGACCACAACAAAAGATAGATTAAGTAGATGAGACTGAATTGGTGAAATAGAATGTTAAGACTTTTGATAATACTGATCTTCTATGCTTTTGTTTTCCAGAGCTAAGGATTTTTGACTTGTCGTAAGCTGCCAATAGGTTCATTTACCTACTATTTGAACAGAATTCTAACCTGTTTCCTGGTTTTAAGTTTTAAACAAAGCTATCTTAGCATTTTTTTATTTTAATTTATTAAAGCTAAAACTACTTTGCTTGAAATTTAAAAAATTATTTAAAAATACCTATTTAATGACCGCAGTAAGCTATATAGTATCAGCCAGGTGCTACTTTATAGTATATTCATTCAACTCAGAGTTTCATGCCTAAAGTCAGACATGTGTTCACAGATATATATATACCTACTGAACTTGCTATTGAAAGTAGTTAGATTAATTAAGATATTTTGTTAATCAGTAAAATGTGTGTGGGAGGAAGGAATGGAAAGCAACGCTGTAGACACCAGAGACAGTGTGGGATGAGGGTGGGAAATGGCAGAGGGTGAGAATAGGGGGTAAAATATATATGTAACAAAAAACAGAAAATTATTTGTCGATGATAACATGTATGATTAAGCTACTGTACAGTATATTCTGGATGGGAAATCACATTTTGTGTGCTGTGATGATGCTCAGTGAATGAATATAAAACCAATAAACTGTATATAGAAAAATAAAATAATATTTTTCAAAATTATGAATACATTTATAAAATGAACATAATGAACATAAATTTCTAATAAAAGTTTTATTTATAACTAAGAATTTTCTTATGGCTAGTCCCTTTGACATCTAATATTTAACACCGGAACACCCCTGTGCTTTATTTTCTCCTAGCTAAGTGATATAACCTTAAAAGAAGAGAACATCTTAATCCCAAACTTTATAAAGAATATTACCTAACTGCTTCTACATGAACTTTTGGTATGCTGTGTCTAGGAATATGCATGTAGTACTATTTCAAATTCTCTTTACCGATCATTTTAATGCTGCCTCTAAATTTAATGCCCATTGCCTTTACACCAGAAAGCAGTTCTTACTGATGATAATGATGATGGTCATTAGGGCCTTGGAGACTTTTTAAAGGATCCAAGGATGAATGAATAAATAAAAACCAGGATGACTCATTCTGCACCCAATGCCATTAGTATAAAACACAGCTAAGCCCAGTTCCTCTCCCCCCAAACTGAACTATTTAAATGTATATTAAATATCTTTTTAAAACAAAATGAGTATAATTTCTTCAGAGAATATTATGAGGTGTGGAATGTCAGCAACCAAGGAGGCAAGCTGCAAAAAAGAAATACATTTTTACCAGGCTGATATTTTTTTCTCCAAAACTAATAGAACAACAGCCAGATTCTGTCAGGCTCAGTACTCATTCCTTCCTTCCTGAATAAGAGGAGCTTGCTCGCTGCTCTGTTTTTATTGCTCTCTTTATGTTTTAAGTCTATTAAATAATAGGTAGTTCAACTCCCTTCTAATAGGCTTCATGTTAAGTGGGGGGAAAGTAGGATAGTGGAATCTTAAGACAGTGGAATCTTCTACACCGGTTAAATGAATATGGATCAATTAGTATTTTATATTCATATTTGTAAAAGAGTGAATGCATAGACTTTGCTCTTAAACATTAGCATGCCCAATAAAGAGATATGCCCAAAACTATTTTTATGAAGACATGTGTAGTATTTCCCCAAAACCTAAGCTGTCATAAATGGTGTGTTCTGAGCCATTATGGTGCATTTTATATAACAAAGGATTGAACTGTGGAAAATCCCAAGGCTGTGAAAAGATTTGGTTATGCTCATTAAGCACTGAGTTTATTAGTACAGTCGCTGTTTTCCCTTTATGAGCTGATTTCAAGGCCACTGATAGGCTTCTAATGACATAAGTAGTAGGCAGCAACTTCTCTATTTTCTGTACACCCATTTTCCCTTTCTTCTAGCAGCAGATGGTGAGGCAGAGAAAGACACTGAACTAGAACTCATATAAAAAGGATTCGATCCCTGCCTATCCATGAAGAAGCCCGAAGACTGATACTCAAATGCTGACCGGAAGTTCCTGTGACTTGTTCTCTTCCCCATAATACAGAGATAATAATGCCACAGTGTTAGTGGGAGATAATTATTAGTATGCCATTTAGTCTACACAGAAATGATCACCAAAAGGCTTACAGATTCAGTTTGCAACAGAAAAGTTCTTGCTTTGGGACCAGCGGATGGCATAATAGTTACATCACTGGACTTCGAGTCCCAAACCCAACAGCTTAAATCTCAGGCCGGGCACGTGTCCACATGTGCCCAAAACCCCACAAGGAGAATGGAGGAGAAGGGATTGCGACATGTTTTTCCCCCTAGGGAGTGATTTCTTGCTTTCTCTCTGGTGAGCGCACATCTCTCTTTAAAAAAAAAAAGTTCTTGCTTTAAACAGATTCAATAAATTAAAACCTGTATTTAAACCTAGATAAAACAGGAATCTTGAACCGTAACAGAAGTTAGATTAAGTACATGAAACTGAGCTGATGCAATAGGATTTTATGGCTTTGACTAAAATAATACTGATCTTTTTCTATGCTTTGTAGTCCAGAGATAAGGATTTTTGTCTTATATGCATGTGTGTGTGTTTGAATATATAAAACACACACAGATATATATATATATACACTTTGCTTTTTTCTATACATACATACCCATGATAAAGTTTGTCTGAAATCATTAAATAGTTCACAATAGTGTGTATTTGTTAATTTATCTGTAATCAAAAGAGCCTTTTGCCTAAAAGAGAGGTCTGACTAGTATACAAAATGCTTATAATCTTTTGTGAAATTAAAGGTTTTTTTTTATTACTTTGTAAGAAATTGTTATAAATTCATATCACTTTTGTTTTTGGTACATGTGAAATTGCAACTAAAATTTATTTTGCCAATGTTTTTTGAATGAACTGAATAAAGTTTCTGTTTAATAAAAATAGTGATTATCTAGTGATAATAGAATTAAAGGACACATTTTATTTTTAAAAAATAATGAAGCCTTTTCTATTATTTAGGAAAGTGATGAATATACAGATGGTGTATCTTCAAAACTGTCTGCAACCCTTTCTTCCCCTAAACTTGTTTCAGTCAGTGAGTCTTCCTACAGCTTCTGTTTATTTCTAGGCCAATCTGCCCATTTTCTGACTACCAGCATCTATAATGGAAAAATCATTATCAGGGATAGGACAGATACTCTAGTTTTCTAAACTGAAAAAAATAAATGTGTTTGAACACTAGAATTAAGTATATACTTTCTATGAGCTCAAGATTACTTGGAGAGAAAAATGTCTTTCTTGCAAACCTAAGAAACGGCCATAGTAAATTCTGAAGCTGTTCTTCAGAATTAGAAACAAAAATCTGGAAGACAAGGAAAGGGCTTTTAATGTTTTGAAGCCTCACTGATTTTCTTTTCCTCCAGGGCAAAGAAAGACTACAGCAATATTTTGGTTTTGAAAAGAATATATAGGATGGATTTGAAAATTCAGGAGCTAATTACTTTTAAGATGACCTTTGGAAAAAACTTTAAGATGACTTTAAGAGTTGGGATCTCTAATATTCAGTATGATTCCATAATTCCTTTGCAAAGCCAGTATGATTAATACATCATTTTAAATAACGGTCACTAAATTGGATATTTCTTACCTGTTTTCTAAACATATACATCTTTATAATATTTCCTGGCCCTTATGTGCTTTCTACTTACCTACCACCCTAGTCTTTTTCAAAGCACTGTTGGTTGTTTCATTTTTGTAGAGATCATGAGTCCACTTGATATTAGTGACTTATACCTTCCTCTGCTCTGTGCGTGTAGGTAATAGCTTTTTTGTATACCAATTTGCTTACACTGCAGTCCATGCCGTAATACTGTACATTGCCTGACCTCTGAATGGAGAAATAATAACAAGTTAAAACAGTCATTTTACCTGAAGTCGATAAGGCCATAACACTCACCCTGTTTTCAATTCACATGCTCAATTTTCATCCACTCACTCTCGACTTTGAGAGGAAGGAATAATGACAGGTTACAGGCACTTTATTTCAAAATTCACTCACAAAGTTATTGACAAGCATTTTTCACAGAAACAGCTCTTCTCTCTGACCCTCGTGAGCTGTTTACATGAAAAATGCTCTTCCTTGTAGATTAATGAGAGTGGAACCTAATTTCATACCAAACATGTAGCAATTGCTTTAGCATCTCTGTTTTTGATACTGGGAACAAAAATAGGGATAATTTGCCTCAAATTGCAGTCACTTCAGTCATAATAAAATCTCAAAGAGTACTGTTTGCTTTCAACTTTCATTAGGTAAGCTGGGGCTGTTATTAAGGTACCAACACATAAATGTTATATTAGCACTTAACAGAAGCACAGCATTCTCTTCTAGGAGATAAATTCTACCCTTGTCAATATAATTCCGTACTGAGTGCCGTAAAAGAGTTTGAAAAGATGAAATAGTGAAGCTTTGCACTAGAGGAAAAGAAATACCTTGTTCATTCAAGCTTAAAGGCCATTTTGTTGGCCCAAGGTGCTAGGGTACTGTTTAGAAAATAAGTCTAAGAGAAACTCTCTTAGGTCAAGTCAAACATTGAGACAAACTTTCAGACATGTTTTCTTTGTCTGAGGTTGTTAAATCAGTTACTTTGTATTTCTGCATGCCTTCAACTGGCACTTCAATTGTGAAGAAAAATCATTTAAGGCTAAGTGGAGTTCATTTCCAGAAAACAAAGGATAATCATTTTGTGTGAACCACTGCAAATACAATATTACAATTTAATTGTTTTTTTTTTTTTAAGTGTAGTAAAAAATATGTAGGTTATTGGGGGGCCAGCAGGTAGTGTGGTGGTTAAGGTGCTGGACACTCCAACAGGGCTGACCACAGTTTGAGTCCTGGACCTGGCAGCTTGCTTTCTCACTTTTTCTCTCTTTCTTTCCTTCTCTGTGTCTCTCTTTGGTCAAATTAAAATAAATGAATGAATAAATAAAATTAAATACATCATTATAAAAATATGGAGAGTATTGTGTATAGCTTTAAAATTAAATCTATGCTTATCGTCCCCCCCCACACACACACACACTATGTCTTTTGATATGCTTAAAATAACTATCTCCAGGGACCAGCACATGGCATAATGGTTATATGAGTTGGAGTTCCAGGCCAGCAGCTTAAAACACACAGGGTGCATGTGCGAGAATGACCCAAAATAACCAAAAGGAGCATGGGGAAGGGATTGCAGCATGGCCATCCCTCCTGGGAGGGAGGAGTGATTTCTCACTTTCTGTCCCTCTCTCTCGCCATCGCTCTGGTAAGTACACACACCCTATAGCAAAAATCCCTCTAAAAAATAATTTAAAAAATAACTATCTCCAATTTGGGGATATAAAAACGTGTTGTTGCACTTAGAGAAATAAATATTATTTAATCTAAAATAGAAAAAAAAAAGGAAAGGGGGGCATTTAAAAGCTTCACTCTCACTAGGCCTAACTTTGCCATATTTCATCTTCTTTCCTAGATTGTCAGAGTTCTTTATCACACCGTCATTTAATAATTGTAAGGTTTCTAAGGTGTCTATTGCCATTTGGATTATCCAATAGCCTTAATTGGACAAAATTTTCTATTTTAACTACCATAACATTCAGGCCATAGTGTTTTTCAAGCGACTTGTGAAATATCAAAGTGACTAATGTCCCTCTGTTTTCCCAAGACATGTGTTTAGAAATAGCAATGTATGCAACATGATTCTGTCTAAAGACGTTGGTGAGAAGACTGTTTGAGTTAAAATTATATTTATGGAATTGAATGCATTTGTATTTGCCAATTAACACTTCTATTAAACTGGGGAATTACTGTCACTCGGCCTTTCCTGCAAGGCTAATCCAATTCCATCCCTCCTTCATATTCCTTACATTCTAGTAATTCTGAAAATGGCCTGGACATGCTTCCTGCGGCCAGACCTACAGAGGAAAGAGGTCTTAAGTACATTTCTACTGATACTAAGACTCCAACGCCATGGATTTAGCAGTTGTTCACTGTAATCAAGGTTCAAATGACAGTTTTGACATTTAACATCTACATGAAGAAGAACCATTTTCTTTTCAAGACCGAATTAAAATAACTTGTGATCCATATGTAATTTTTCAAAAAGTAATTTTTGGGGTAAAATGAGAACTAAATAATGTAATCACTCTTCCTGCATTCACTATCATTGCCTTCGGATTCTTTGTTAGTTATAAAAACAAGATTTTGTATTGTTCTAAACATTCACCACTAAAAAAAAAAAAAAAAAAAAAATCACTTAATATAATAAGATTTTAGTTCTCTAACTTATTTATTAAACTGAGATTATAATTTGACAACAGGAAATGATATTGCAGTGGAATGTACCATTAAAATGAACCATTTTAACTCTCTTATACTAATTGCTAAAGAACTTAAATGTGCTTAATATATACACAATGCCATTGTGCCAAGTGGAAGCCAAATGATACACAAGGAAGAGCTTACAATGGCTCCCATGGAGAAACAGTGAGAGAAATGCATTATTATATGACATACTGCAGTTTATCTATACTACGTAGAAGACAGAAGTCAAACCATAGCAGTTGACACTTATTTGGTAAAGCATTATATAATGTAAGTCCTATTTTTGTTCATATTAATTTGCAGTAGCTCACAACAGTATGTAGAAGTAAATGTTAGACAAAAAAGTCTTTGTTTCGGGCCAGCAGATGGTGTAACTGTTATGTCACTGGACTCCTACATAGTCGATCGCGGTTTGAATCCTGGACCTGGTAGCTTAAAACTCACGCCAGGTATGTGTGTGTATGTGCCCAAAATCTCAAGAGGAAGATGGAGGAGAAGGGATTGCGGTGTGGCCACCCCCCTCCCCCAACCTGGAGATGATTTTTCACTTTTCTGTCTCTCTGGCAAGCGCACACACCTCTTAGCAAAAATCTCCTTAAAAAATAAAGTCTTTGTTTCATGATATTCCTATGTTAATCAATGATATAAAGAGGATTATTAAATGATTGTCCTTCTAAACAAAGACGTATAGGGGCTAGACACTGGTGCAATGGTAACGTGATGTTCTGCAATGCTGGACCCACACGGAAAGTCCTAGGGTTGCATGCTGAGCCCTTGTCGTCCATGCCTGTAATCAGGGCTGGCTGAGGTTAGGAGTGAATCACAGTGCAAAGACCTTACTGAGGTGCCTGTCTCTTTTCTGGCTTTCTCTCTCATAGGAGAAATAAGTAATGTTTTTAAAAAAGAGAGATGTATACGTGACTAAAAACAAATTACAGTATATGTTATAATAAAGTATGCTTTTATATAGCTGAATTGGTTTTGTAGTTTTGTTTTTATTTAAACTTTACATTTACTTTGTATAGTTGTATAAAAGTTATAAGTAGTTATAGATAGGCATAGTAGGCGCTGGATTCCCACATGGCTGACAGTGGTTCAAGTCTCAGACTCAGAAGCTTGAAAATCACACTGGGTGCATGTGCATGTATGTGTAAAATCCCAGGAGGAGAATGGAGAAGAAGGGGTTACCACATGGCCATCCCCCTGGGGGGTAATTTCTCACTCTCTCTCTTACTTTCTCTGGCAAGCACACATGTCCTATGGCAAAAGAAAAAAAAAAAACTATAGGTAATAGAGTTCATAGCTACTTTTATAGTTTTAAATGTAGAAGTAAGTAATACAGACCAAACTGAACATCTGTAATAATCTTTAAACAAACAAACAAACAAACCAAAAACACTTTTGAAAAAGCCTGAGAAATGGTGTACTAGATTAACCTGACTTTCACTGCACTGTGACTCAAATGACATTATTACCAGAAGTAGAACGCGATTTGGTTGAAATTTTAATCCACTTGGTTCCTATTTAGGGACTAAGAGGGTAGGACAGTGGTGCAGAGGTAATGCAGTGTTCTGTGAGGCTGACCCATATGGGAAAGTTCCAGGTTCGTCTCCTGAGCTCTCCCTGAGTATGGCGAGCATCACTTGCCCATTGCCCAAGGCTGTCTGAAGCAGGAGGTGGATCACGGCATCAAGATCTTCTTGGGGTGCCTGTTTCTCTGTGTGTCTCTCTCCATTGCTTACTCATGGAAGAAGAGAGAAAATTTAAAAAACAAAAAAGAACTAGGATAGGATTTGGTTTTAATCATTACTGACAAAGGTGATAATAATAGTGAGGATGATTCTGCCAATCTAAAGGTGATTTTCCTATTCCCCATCAATTGGGTGTGCACTGACTCAAATGAACCCACTGACAATTTTCATCCAGTTACGTTAAATGGCATGCATTTGCAAGTTTTCGTCTATAAAATGAAAGCTATCTATCTGATTATCTTGGAATATTGAAGTGAGGAACAAAGAAATGTATGAAAGTTTATAATAGCAAGAGTCTATGGTTATGAGGGGTCTATTAATCCTTTGAGTTCTTTTTGTTTAGGTGATCAGGTAATTAGATATAGGCTATAAGAAGTTGAGTAGAGCAAAGTTCATTATTCTTTGGCTATAATAAAATACTGTTGCTGAAACCTGACTGTTTTCAGAGGCCACACAGCACTAAAACCTTGGCACCACTTAAGAGTATCAAGGAAGCTTTAAAAGAAAAAGAAAATGGTATTACATCTACCTGATAAATACAAGGCGTGTTAGTGTTGATGCACAATGCAAAACAAAGACTCTGCCTCCTGAAGCTGCAGCCCACATGAGAGAAAGAGCTGAGGCTGAGAAACAGCCCCAGCTTCACCACCTGAGCTTCTGCCCTTGAATTGATATTAAGTAACCATATCACTCATTATAGCCTTTAATCTCCCTTGTTGATACCTTTTAATTTTTAAACAGCTCTGCTTTACAAATCATATCCTCTTTCATGTGTGCTCCACGCTAAAGAATTAATTTTGCAAGCAAAATATCTAAACAGTAAGCATAATAAGAATGAAACAGGTTAAAGCTCATTAGCAGCAGGGAGCAGATGTAGTAAAACTATGCCAGTTCCCCTACATTTCCTTCCCAGCAGGGCCTGGGCACCAAGCTGTGAGTTAGTTCTACAGCACAATGCTTGGCTGCTGTTTCGGCAATTGCACCTCTATTGCTTCAAGAATAATACTAAGAATTCAGTTTGATTTTTGATTTTTCTTTGCAATAATAGTGTCTAAAAGGACCCTGCTGAGCTAAAATGTAAAGTTAAGCACCAAGTGCCAGCTAATCAGGAGACTATAAAAATGTAATTGATAAGGAAATAATTATAGATTATAAAGTCATTTTATGTTTAAAAATATTAACTTTTTGACAAACAGGGGTTCTAGGGTCTGGATGAAATCTGAAAAAACTTTTTGACAAACAGGGGTTCTAGGGTCTGTTTGAAATCTGTAATTGCTTAAGTTACACCTCCTTAATATATCATGCGATCTGACATTCAGGAGAATGACTGTTAGACAAGAGATAATTGATCACTGTGTAAAGGATTCAAGCTATATATTGATTATGGCATAAACTAAAAAGCAAATGATTCTGTTACTAAAAAAGCATAATTTTGCTAGGATTTCTTCGTTCATGTACAATGTTAAGGTAGAACCACCAGGGTTGGCAGGTGGCATGGTGATTGGAGGTGCTGGATTCCCACATGACCGACTGTGGTTCAAGTCCTGGACCTGGTGCCTCGCATTCTCAATTTCTCTCTGGTCAAAATTTTAAAAATAATAATAACAAAAAATTAAATATATAAATAATTCTTTTTTTAAAAAAATATATAACCACCTTGAACAAACAGCAACTTGAACCTAATTAAGGTGCCTCTAGATTTGAATATTAGCTAGACTTTATTAAAAAATTATTTCATAGACATTAAAATCCTTTTCTGGAGCTAAAGGTAGCACGTTCTTAGATGTTCTAAAAAAATGCTGGAGATGATTTCTGATCACCAATATGAATTTACCTGCTAAACTAGATGTTTGGGAGAGATTGCTAGGATATAATTTATTCATACAAATGAAAATAAATTATAGAATACATTATGGAATTTTCAACAAATTAGACTCTAGCCAATGAAAATGTAATAATCGATTCACTTGCTTCTTCTTACAAGTCTGTGAGTTACTCTCAAAGTTGTATTTTTGTAGACTTAGTTTTTGCACTGGATTCTGTTAGGCCAGACATGATCGGCGACCGAGTTAGAGGTGGCAAAAATGTTAGAAGTAGAGTCAGACTTGGGATTTAGCAAAGCCGGTAAAATTTATTTTGTGAAAAGCTCTCAGGTGAGGTCCCACGCTCTGAATAGAGGCAGGATTGTTGCCTATTCTCTTATAGGGGCCCTTGTCCAATGAGTGGTTGCCACAGCATTATGGCATCCTGTCCTGGCCAATGGGAGACGATGTTTCTGTTTAACTGGTGGCAGGTGCACCAAATGCGGAGGGCGGGAAAGTCCAGTGGTGGAGGCGCGCCAGATGCGGAAGGCGGGAAACTTTCCGCCATATTTCTTTTCCCTTCTCCCAGATGCTACAGATTCATCCAGTGCAGTATGATAGGCCGAACACTTAAAAGAAAAATATTAACAATGTTTCAGGAAAGCTACTCTAAATTTTTCAGAGAGATTAAAAAAAAAAAGTTCTCAGAAGTGTAGTTACTGAGAGGGGGAATGCATACTCTAAGTGCCCTGGTTCTGGGCTTAGAAAACAAACTCATAATCCAGTCACCAAAGAGCCATGGGACTGGCCTCAAAGCCTGGTGCAGTGCTAAATCTCCAAGTAGGGACAAAAATTCCTCATTTCATAAAAATTTAAATGGCAGGGTCAAGAGGATCATTACAGTATAAAGAGGTTGATGTTTTAAAAAGTGTTCATCTATATACTAAGGTTGATTGAGTCATTTGAATTACTTGATCCATTTTTCATTGTAAAGGAGAAAAATTGGGATTCCTGACATGTCTTCTCCATGGCAAAAGTTTTTGCTTATCTTCAAATGCAAATAAATCCCAAAACCTTTTATCAGTTAGAGCATGACTCTGGAACCCTGGCTTAATTTTTTTAATTAGTAAGTTACAGGTAACATTAGAAATCACACTAGTAGTCACTTAGGACTTGTGTGACTTTGAAATATAACTAAGACAGTGGGTAACTTTGTGATGTCAGCATTTTACTGTGTAGTTTGTTTATGTTTTAGAGGTTTTTGCCTTAGGGGGCATGCACTTGCTGGAGAGAGACAGAGACAGTGAGAAGGAAAGTGAGAAATTACCCCCCTCCACTCACCCCCAGCGTATGGCCATGCCGCAATCTCTTCTCCATCCTCCTCCTGGGAACTTGGGCACACACACAAACACACATACACACAACCCATGTGATTTTCAAGTCACTGGGTCTGGTACTTGAATAGCGGTTGGCCATGTAGGAGTCCAGCAATGTAACCACTATCCACTGCTGGCCCCTCACTGTGCAGTTTTAATAACTCTAAAGATAACTAGGCTCCCTTAGCTAACTCCACCGGACATCCTATGACTTTTAAAGATTTTCTTCAGCCTTTCTATTGGAAGCATGGAAAGCATTCAGTAAATTCTGCTTTTTGGTTTCATTAGAAATTAACTAAGACTTAGTCACAGTATGTATATTGGGCACTTCTGCTTGACAGTGTGAGTTCTCACATGGGAGGCCTGGTAGGATCTCTAGCCCTTCCTAAAAAGCCATTTGTAGTGGTATATGCCTGTGATCACAGATACTCAGGAGACTTAGGAAGGTTATGACACAGCAAGGTGTTGTCTAAAGCACCCCCCCACACACACACATACACATATACACAAAAGGAAATTAACTAAGAAAAGCACAATTGAATAGAAAGTAAAAATGTAAAAATAATTTTTAAATTTTTAAAAAAGAAGGTGAAAATATATTTGCAGAAACTTGACAAAAATACAGTTTTTTGTTTTGTTTTGTTTTGTTTTTGTTTTTTTTTTTTAATTTTGGAGAGATTTTGCAATAGGGCACATGTGCTTGCCGGAGACATAGAAAGACAGACAGAAAGGGAGAAATCACTCCCAGGGGGGCAAACATGTGCTTGCCGGAGACATAGAAAGACAGAAAGAAAGGGAGAATTCTCCCATTCTTCTTTCAGGATTTTAGGCACGCATGCACACATTCCCAGCATGAGTTTCAAGCCTCTGGGTTCAGGACTCAAACTGTGGTCAGCCATGTGGGAGTCCAGTGACGTAACCATTATGTCATCTACTCAAATACAGCTTAAATGTGGCCAACCCTCCTCCCTCATTCCACAACAGATGACTTAAAAAAATGTACTGTCTAATATTATATGGGTACATAAAACATAGAAAACTTTTTCAAGAAATATTTATTTATCTATTTTAATTTGACCAAAGAGGGACAGAGTGAGAGAGAGAGAGAGGGAAAGCAAGAAAGCAAGCCCACCAGATCTGGAATCTAAACTGCAGACAGCCATGTGGGAGTCCAGTGCTCCCAATCACGATGCCATCTGCTGGCACTCAAAACATGGAAAACTTCTGACATTCTATCTACCCTTTGGAATAATTTCATCTCTGTTAGCTGCCATCCCAACTGAATATCAAGGGACAAGAAAAGAGTAATAATAATGAAGTTTTTTAAAAACAACCAGACCACTAGGATTGAAGGGATGCTCATCAGAACACAATGCTACTGACTAATCAGGTATGAAGAAGAGATGACAGCAAGATACTCAACAACCTAGAGTACAGTGTTCTGAAGGATATTTCCAAACCAGGGAGGATAGAGAAATACTTTAGATTACTACTGAGATTGCAGAGCCTAGAGTAACATGGTCCTATATTTAATTAACTGTGAGTGACATTAGAGGACAGAGCAGCCCAGTATATAGCTACAAGGAACAGAGTTGTTTGGTAAAAAGCTTCAGGTTAATTACTGCCTAGAAGGTAGAGTTACCAAGAGAGATGGGCCTTTCAGGTAGCAGCTGCCACCAGATAAATGACAATCTTCACATGAAAATCCCTGAATATACAATGTACTTAAAACCACAGAACTATAAAAATGTAGCACTGGACAAAGCCATAAGCATCTGTTCAGTCTTCTCATTTTATAAAAGGAAAACAGAATTCCAGAAAGGTATTTCTTGCTCACCAGTCAGAAACAGAATTTACAGTTGAATTTGTGTTTCTGGATCCCTGGTCTAGTCAATAAACTTTACTCAATACATTTTAGAAGCATCGTCTTAAAACAGAGCTGCAATATTTTCAACTAGTAGAAAGCTTGTATGAACTTATCTTCAAAGATAATTTGAGGCGAGAATACAGTAATGTGTGGGATCTGTACACTCAAAATGTACCAGAGATTATTAAATATATCACCTTGATGATGTCTTTGAATTTCTAATGCAGTTCCATGATTTTTAGTTCACCATATAGAACTACTGTGGATTCAAAAAGATCTAAGAGGTCATCTCCTCCAGCCTTTTCTTTTCAAAGAGTAAGAGGGCTCTAAATTAATTTCCACATAAACAGCCCTTTCTCTGTAAACACATTCACTAATAGTCATGACAGGACAATGATTTGGGCAACTAGCTCTTTTCCAGAATCCCCACTACTATGCTCCTATCAGTTGACTTGTGTACTTATTAGATATCAGTTTTCTTTATTCGGAAATGGAAATGCTAGTTGCACTTGTTACATACTTTCAATTAAGTATTACATAAGCCCATGGAGTATGGATGTGAAACAGTTGTTTCTATAAAACCTAATGTATCTTTCATAGGCTTTACAGAAGTGGACTGTTTATTCCATACTATCCGTGTTGGCAAGGATGTGAATTTGCATTTTTGCAAATTGCAACACCTTTCCTCTTTTGGTGGAAAATGCAAAATGGTACAGCCTCTATGGAAAACAGCATGGAGGTTCCGCAACAATTTTTAAAAGGAGAGAACTGGCCTTGCTGTGGTAGCATGTTTCACTAAGATGCTCTGTAGGCTGGGGCCACAGGTTTGATTCTCAGTCCAACTGAAAGCCCGGGGATGGTGGTATGTGCTTGTAATTCTAGCAACCCGGAGACTGAGGCAGGAGGATCATGAGCTTGACGCTGGCCTGGGCAACACAGCGAGGTCCTATCTGAAAGAATCGGGTGTGGTAGACATACCTGTGGTCCTAGCCAAGGCAGGAGGACCGCAAAATGGCAAGACCTTGTTTTAGAGAGAGAGTATGTGGAGAGAGGGAGAGAGAGAGATAAAGTGGGAGAGAGAATCAGCATATGGTCCAGCATTTCCACTTCTGGTATTTATCCCAAAGAACTAAAATCAGGATCTTAAAAATATATGTGCTCTTCCATGTTCATTGCAACATGGTTCACAATAACCCATTAGTGGAAACAGCCTAAATGTCTACCAATGGATTAATTTATACAGAAAATGTGGTAGATGCATATTCAGCCGCAAATAAGAAACATCTTGTTGTACACTATGACATCACGAAAACAGTATGTTAAGTGAAACGGGCCAGTAGCAGAAGGACAAATACTGCAGGACTCCATTTATCTGAGGAATAGAAATTAGCCGGACTCACAGAAGCACGAAGTAGCATGGTACTTACCACAAACAGTGCAGAGAGGGAG
>NW_006159520.1:1359480-1372958 GCF_000334495.1 Tupaia belangeri chinensis
AGAAAAAGAAAGAAAGAAAGAAAGAAAGAAAGAAAGAAAGAAAGAAAGAAAGAAAGAAAGAGAAAGAAAGAAAGAAAGAGGGAAAGAAGGAAAGAAGGAAAGAAGGAAAGAAGGAAAGGAAAGGGAGGGGGAGAGGGAGAGAGAGAAAGAGAGAGAGAGGGAGGGAGGGAGGAAAGCTCTTTAAAATTTTGTTTTTAAAAAATCAGTGAACTAATGTACATTTATCAGTTTAAGTTAAGATACTGGGCCAGCCTTTGGTGTGGTGGTTAAGACAGCTGGATCCCACATGGCAAGCTGTGTGATTTGAGTCCCGAACCAGCGGCTTGAGAAACATGCAGATCACGTGTGTAGGTGGCCAAGATCCCTAAAGGAGAAATGGAGAAAAAGTGATCATGGTGTGACCATCCCCCACAGGGAGTGCTTCATCACTTCTCTCTCTCTCTGTCTCTCTCTGGCACTCACGCATGTCCTCTAGCAAATTGAAAATAAAAATGATTAAGTAAAATGTGCTATGGTGCATATAGTTCATGTCTTAATGACTCCCTGATTTTAACCACTTTTGCAATCAGTAGTTTGCCTATAGGTTTTTCTATCATTGAGATAGAAAGTTAAAGGTGACTTGGGTCTAAAACTGTAAAGAATAAGTGTGATGATTTAGTCACTTCCACTATAATTAAGTTGTTTATTCACTTCAATAAGTATATCTTGAGGTTCTGATTTATGCATCTTATCCTGTGGTATGGAAAGAACGTACAATTTGGACTAAGACTTGAATTAAAAGCCTGGATCTCATTGAGTTTACTAGAAGATTTAGTAGGAGGCTACCTGAACAATGGTAGGTACTCAATAAATGTCATTTTCCCCAAACATAGAATGACACTGAGTCACTACATGGGAGTCCAGCAACATAGCCACCATGCCAACTGCTGGTCCAGAGTCATCATGACAACAGACAAGTAGGTACCATTATCTTCATTTTATAATTACGTAGCTGATAATCTGGGAAGCCTCTATTCAAACCCAGGTCTGTCTAAAGCCTGTGGTCTTTTGCCTATATCATGCTGTACTATTATGGTATAATTCTGAGTAGAATTCCATTGTGAATGATATAGCCAGAATGGTTTGCAAATGCACCACCAATACTGAGTGAATTGTTTTTAGGAGAATGATTGCTCTGGGATTTGAGAGTCTGGTGTCAATAACAAAGTATTACTGTTACTAGTGCTATTATTTGAAGACCACCCTCGTAACTGGGAGAACAGTAGACAGGGACTGAATGATCATACCCTTTTCTTTCAACTTTTAACTTTACAGTAAGTTTCCCAAGCAATGAGATGATTATTTCTTTGTTTAAATTCTTTTTCTTTCTTCCTTCCTTTCTTTCATTTTTTTTAAGGTTTTTGCTACAGGGCACGTGCGCTCACCAGACAGACAGAGAGAGACAGAGAGACAGAAAGCGAGAAATCACCCCTGGGGGGTATGGCCACATCACAATCCCTTCTCCTTCTGGGATTTTGGGAATGTACACACACTTGCCCGACATGATTTTTGAGCTGCCGGGTTCAGGGCTTGAATCATGGTTAACCATGTAAGAGTCCAGCACCGAGACCAGCAGTTAGCATAATGGCTAAGTCGCTGGACTCCCACGTAGTCAACCGTGGTTTGAGTAGCGGACCAGGAAGCTTAAATTCACACCGGGCGCGTGTGCGTGCGTGTCCAAGATCCCGAGAGGAGAATGGAGGAGAAGGGATTGCAGTGTGGCCATCCCCCCTGGGGGGGGATTTCTCGCTTCTTTCTGTCTCTCTGTCTCTCTCTGTCTGTCTGGGGAGCGCACAACCCCTATAGCAAAAACCTCTCCAAAAAAAAAAAAAAAGAAAGAAAAGAGTCTAGCACCTTAATCATCATGCCACCTGCTGGCCCCTAAATTCTTATTCTCAAGGCTATATTTAAATAATTTGTAATTTTTAAATATTAAGCATTTCCACCAGCTTTAATTCATGCTACATTTCAGTTTTTCCATCACTGTTTTTATTTTTGTACCAGAAAGGTCTATGTCTTGGTACTCTCTCCCCCATTTTTTTTCACACTATTTTAGCTTCGAGGAATGAAATTATTTAATTTAGAACAAACCAAACTGGTGACTTGTCAGAATATCTGCTTTATTTTATTTTATATTTTTAGGTTTTTGTCATAGGGCACATGTGCTCACCCAAGAAAGACAGAGAATCGGAGACAGAGAGAGAGGGAAAGTGAGAAATCACCCTCCAGGGGTAATCCCTTCTCCTCCATTCTCCTCCTGGAATTTTGGGCATGCACATGCCTGGAGTGATTTTCAAGCCTCAGGATCCAGTCCTTGAACCGCAGTCTGCTTTGTGGAAGTCCAGCACATTAAGCACTACACACCTGCTGGCCACCCAAGCCCTTGGGCTTCCGTTACATTCTTTCTGTACTAAGCTTCAACTTCTCCATCTTCTCCTACTACTTTTCCTCAACCCATACTCCATATCAGTGAATGTTCCTTAAAAGTAATCCACTTTCACCTTTTTATTTCTGCCCAATTACAGTTCATTAATACGCAGGAAAGCCTCAAACTTGGACTTATCTTCTAAACCTGGAAACAGCTTTCCTTGTTTTCTCTTCTCTATTGCATCTATTACAACACTGATTACAGATTATAGTATATTATATTTGCAAATTATTTGAAGACACCTATATAATCTTCCTCTCAAAACTGTTTGAAATTTTAGTGGATTTCAGGATGTACCACCACTCACAGTTTAATGAAGCACGTAACAGGCAAAAATACAGATTCAATTTTATATGCCATATTTCATTGTGTGTCAAAGGCATTTTACATCAAACTGATCCATACCTCAAGGTATATCCCCCTTGTCATAAAATCATCTAAGGCCTCCCTGGGGACATCACCTTCTTTTTCTGTTCTGTTCTGCTCTAATGGCCAAGTCCTCTAAGTAACATCACCAGGCAGAAGAATGAAGCGCCCGGCTCTTAGGTCAATGATTCAAGCAATTGCTATTTTTTGGCCCTCTCTCTTTCAGCTATTGTGCTTGTCGTTTATAAATCTTCATTTCAGGAATGATCACTAAAGTGTAGCATAATGTTTGCAATTAAAGATTAAGTAACCTGGGACCAGCAGTTAGTATAATGGCTATGTCGCTGGACTCCCACGTAGTCGACTGCAGTTCAAGTCCCGGACCCGGTGGCTTAAACTCACGCCGGATGCGTGTACGTGCGTGCCCAAGATCCCAAGAGGAGAATGGAGGAGAAGGGATTGCGGTGTGGGGGGTGATTTCTCGCTTTCTGTCTCTCTGTCTCTCTCTTTCTGGCGAGTGCATGCACCCTATAGCCAAAAACAAACAAACAAACAAAAAACTCTCAAAAAAAAAAAGATTAAGTAGCCTGCACAAAATTATTAAGAGGCAAAATAGGAACATCAGTGAAGCTTATTTCAAGTCAAAGTCTGCAGCCTTCCCTATGAAGACCGTCCCTCACACTCACTTTCCCTAATGCTGGGATAGGTGTGAATTCTGTTGAAGTTTGTGGGAATAATTTATATAACTGACTTATGTTCTACCATATTCCAGGAAGGATTTAACACAGTGATGATATATGGTCACATCCTCTGTTGTAGTGCAAGACAATGGGCTTTAGATTATGTGGCCCTAGTTCAAATCCCAGGACTCTAATCAACAGCTATGAGAAACCCGTTTTCTCAGTAATAGAAGGAGTAACAACCCCGAACTCCTAGTGCTATGGGAGGAACCACAGGAAGCAACGTGCAAAGCTCCTGGCACAGTAGTTGGTACAAAGTAAAGGTCATAAATATTAGTTGCCTCTTCATTCTTCCCCACCCTTTGACCCTGACATGCCTGACTTATCTGAAGGCAGAACAGTTCTGTTTTTTCTCCACTGACTGAAACTTTCAGTTTAACCATCATTTCCCCCATGCGCGAACAAGATTCCAAATTTCAGGAAAGACCAACGGTGACCACATACTCCTTGTTACATAAATTGGAACCATATAACCTGCTTGAGATTAGACTTGAGTATTGATCTTTATAGGAGTCATCTGAAGGTATATTAAGGCACAAATAACTAATTGACAGTATTTATTAAGACTAATCAATTTGAGAATTTATAGCAATCCTACACAACTCGCATGTGCCTATAACATCAGCACCATTCATTTATTTATACAACGTTTATTGGGCTCCCACTATTTGCCAAGGCACCATGCCAAGATCCTATGTGTAGAAAGGAGTGAGCATAAGGCAAGCAAGGTTGCTGCTTTCTAGAAGCTGCCAATCTTGGTGGGGGAGGGAAGAAGAGGATGCTGAAGTGAGGAGAAGACAGAGAAATAAACTAATGTTTATAACTCAGAATAGCATGTGCTATACTGAATTCTATTCAGAGTTCTAATATATTAAAGAGAATGCCACACACATATAGACTAATAAATTCTTACCTTCCACCTCAAAATTAATATTAATAATGAGCACATATAATGTGTGCAATGAAAAAATACAATCTCTGATTAATATCTTTTTTCTCAAAAAAGGAATGTGTCTTTATTAAGAAAATATATTCAATTGAATATAAATGTGTTAGCATATGGCAACCAATGTTTTAACTGATAATATTTAGATTACATTTATATAATCTATGAATGTTAGGATTAATTAATTTATAAATATTATTAAAAATAAATTTTGGTCTTAGCCTAATACTAATGCACAGTTTAAGACCTATAAATAGTTAATTAAAATCAATCTCACTCTGTTTTATTTTTATGAGCAGCAAAACAGTGATAATAAATGAACAAACCAACTGTTAGTTCTTATAAATTCTCTGATTTGCATTTGAATTCTTGGTTTTTATCATGTATTTTAAATTTTTCTATACTTCGTACAATTCTTCTATAGTAACATTAAATTGGGCTTTATTTTTACAAATCTGTGATTAATATCTGAAGAGTAAACATTTCGAGCAAAATAGCATTATTGAAAAAAAAAGTTTCCATATCTCACCTTTATAGGAATGATGCAAAGACAGAAATTATGTTGCTCACTAAAAGTGGCTTTGTTTTAACTTTACAAAAAAAGACAGACTTTTTTTTAATTAAACAAAGAAAATGATATTAACATGCAAACCTAAGATGACAATAATATTTAGATATTGAGTAAGTTCTACAATGATTATTTAACAATTCTCATGTGTAAATTCAGTTTCACATTTTTCTCTCCTTTTTGTTTTGGGCTTTTATTTATTAATCTAGATGGTCATAGTAATTGCTTAGTGGTAGTAATAAGGTGGTTGTGTAGAAAGTGTTTTCAATAAGATCCTCTTCAAAGAAGAACCATCATCATTTACATATTTTTCAGATCAAGAAATTTTAGAGTTCGACAGCAAACAGTTTGGGCTGAGAATTCATCAGAGAGATATATTCCACCTCATGGATGATGATGAAATATCCAGAAAGGTTAAGTAATTAGTCAATACTAAACTAATATGTAATTAGGACAATGACACATATCTGTGCACAGAACTTTCAAGAAGGGAAGACAGCACGCAAGAACGCGTATTGTGAATATGATAAACCACCAAGGGGGCAAAGGAAAGAAATGGACACAGTTCAAATGAGCTCTCAGCAAATGGTATGGCACAGCGCCTCCTTCAAACTCTTATTTTGATGTTGAGTCTTCATCGGGAGTCTAGATGATAATTGACTTTTGCTTAGAGCACCTAAAATGACATGGTTCAAATGAAGACTCTGATGCCAGTCAAAGAGGATGACAAGAAAATCTTGTTAAAAATACTCATTTACTTGTTAACAGAGTTTTTTTTATACACTTTTTAATGCTGCCCTCTAGGATTCATTTTTATTTATTTCCTCCTAAGGTTCCATATCTTTTATGACAGACTTCTGATTCATGTTGCCCAGAAACGAAAGAGCCTGAGGTTTCCTGACATTGGTGCTTTTAAGATATGCTGTATTCCCCAGTTTTGAGCAAAAGTCAAAGGAAAAGATAATATATGAGTACAGGGAGACCTGAAGCTTAACAGAGGATCTCCCTCTTCCCAGAGAGAGAAATACCCCTTCCTCATTAGGAATAAAAGCCCAGAAGCCACAAGCTGACATCAGCCCCTGAAACCCTAGGCATCTTCAAGTCATCAGAGCTTACAGTAGCCTAGGAAAGCCTGAAAACACCTCATATCCAAGAATAACCTATTTTCCTGGTCATCTTTTTGTTATAACACAATACACAGCATGTGTTCCTATAGTCAAATGTACCGAATCAATGCAACTGCATATAGGATTTTAAAAGCTATTAATTGCAGATCCCATGACAAGTGGATAATGGCTGGCATTAACTATATTACAGGTATTGCACTAAGGACTTCACTTGCATTATCTCACTTAAACCTCACAGCAACACTATATGCTGAAGTGCTATTCACGCAAGCATTATACAGAAGAGGAAAGTGAGGTTTAGAAAGAAGTTGAAAGTTAGGGTAAACAGGTACCAAAAGTCCTACAGGCATTGAACTGCCATTCAAAGTAGAAGGCGGCAAGATTCAAGCATGGGGATGAGGAAACAGCAGGCTAAAATGCCCATTTACCCCACGCACTGCCTTAAGTCTGTAGATCCAGTTTCTTATGATGAGTCATGAGCAGATCTGATACTAAGCTAGTATTTACAAGTAAGGATGCAGACCGTTAAAACATTTTTAAAAAGCTTTCCTACAGTTGGTGAAAGTGCCCCAGCTATGCTACCTTCACATCCAGGACTCCCTTGGAATAGCAAAGAAAGGGTTACTGCCTAGATTTCCAGGATCCTGCTCTGACTCTGATTGGCTGATATTGAGACCAGCAGATCCCTCAAAGCCCTGCCTCCTGGACCCTTCCAGTGGCTCCCACAGAATCCCTATAATCTGGCTGACTCTTGTCCCTTTTGTAACTATCTGTGGGATAACTTCAGCCTCCAAGGCAATTTGGCTCTGAGAAGTCAGGGAGAGACAGAAGAACTGTGGGCTTGCAGTAGGGAGATGGGTACTAGTAGTATATAGCATATATACTATATAGTAGATGCTGTATATAGCATATATAGTAGATCCTGTATATTTTAAATGTCACCTTTGATTGGGAGAACAGGAAAGAAATGTAGTCTTGACAAAATGAGATATTCTTTATTTAGCAGAATAGGGTACAAAATTTATGTTTATTATGGGACCCACAGGGACAAGAAAAACTGATCTCCAAATGCAACATGAAATTTAAGACAAAAAGTTCTCATAAATTAATAATAATACTATGCTATGCTAAATTAATCATGAAATAAAATTATGCAAATGAACACACATTATGATGTCAGAAACTGCCACTACTAGTGAAGAGATAAAAGAATCCCTTAGTCTTGGGACCGGCAGATGGTATGGTGGTTAATGTGCTGAATACTCCCACATGGCCAACCATGGTTCTAGTCTTGGACCTGGTGGCTTGATTTCTCATTTTCCCTCTCTCTCTCTCTCTTTCTCTCTCTCTCTCTCTCTGTGTGTGTGTGGTCAAATTAAAATAAATGAATGAATAAATAAAATTAAATAAATAATTCTTAAAAATAAACCCTGACGTTTTAGCAACTTGTCATTTTTAATCACTATAAATCATAGCCTAGGAAAGCCTGAAAACACCTCATATCCAAGAATAACCTATTTTCCTGGTCATCTTTTTGTTATAACACAATACACAGCATGTGTTCCTATAGTCAAATGTACCGAATCAATGCAACTGCATATAGGATTTTAAAAGCTATTAATTGCAGATCCCATGACAAGTGGATAATGGCTGGCATTAACTATATTACAGGTATTGCACTAAGGACTTCACTTGCATTATCTCACTTAAACCTCACAGCAACACTATATGCTGAAGTGCTATTCACGCAAGCATTATACAGAAGAGGAAAGTGAGGTTTAGAAAGAAGTTGAAAGTTAGGGTAAACAGGTACCAAAAGTCCTACAGGCATTGAACTGCCATTCAAAGTAGAAGGCGGCAAGATTCAAGCATGGGGATGAGGAAACAGCAGGCTAAAATGCCCATTTACCCCACGCACTGCCTTAAGTCTGTAGATCCAGTTTCTTATGATGAGTCATGAGCAGATCTGATACTAAGCTAGTATTTACAAGTAAGGATGCAGACCGTTAAAACATTTTTAAAAAGCTTTCCTACAGTTGGTGAAAGTGCCCCAGCTATGCTACCTTCACATCCAGGACTCCCTTGGAATAGCAAAGAAAGGGTTACTGCCTAGATTTCCAGGATCCTGCTCTGACTCTGATTGGCTGATATTGAGACCAGCAGATCCCTCAAAGCCCTGCCTCCTGGACCCTTCCAGTGGCTCCCACAGAATCCCTATAATCTGGCTGACTCTTGTCCCTTTTGTAACTATCTGTGGGATAACTTCAGCCTCCAAGGCAATTTGGCTCTGAGAAGTCAGGGAGAGACAGAAGAACTGTGGGCTTGCAGTAGGGAGATGGGTACTAGTAGTATATAGCATATATACTATATAGTAGATGCTGTATATAGCATATATAGTAGATCCTGTATATTTTAAATGTCACCTTTGATTGGGAGAACAGGAAAGAAATGTAGTCTTGACAAAATGAGATATTCTTTATTTAGCAGAATAGGGTACAAAATTTATGTTTATTATGGGACCCACAGGGACAAGAAAAACTGATCTCCAAATGCAACATGAAATTTAAGACAAAAAGTTCTCATAAATTAATAATAATACTATGCTATGCTAAATTAATCATGAAATAAAATTATGCAAATGAACACACATTATGATGTCAGAAACTGCCACTACTAGTGAAGAGATAAAAGAATCCCTTAGTCTTGGGACCGGCAGATGGTATGGTGGTTAATGTGCTGAATACTCCCACATGGCCAACCATGGTTCTAGTCTTGGACCTGGTGGCTTGATTTCTCATTTTCCCTCTCTCTCTCTCTCTTTCTCTCTCTCTCTCTCTCTCTCTGTGTGTGTGGTCAAATTAAAATAAATGAATGAATAAATAAAATTAAATAAATAATTCTTAAAAATAAACCCTGACGTTTTAGCAACTTGTCATTTTTAATCACTATAAATCATACATTTAAGTGATGGAGGAATCCTTGATAGAGATACTAAGTCTAATAATAATGGTAATTTTCTTAAATTCAGTAAGTTCTGATTACCCATGAGATGGAACTCAGCTTTATGCCTGCCTCATTTTTTTTTTTTTTTTTTTTTTGTGGTAGGAGGTGGGTAGTGTGGTCATATGTCAGGAGGAGAAGAAATGACAGGGGTCCAGTAAGATAGTAGCAAAAACCTCTCAAGTACTGAGGAGTTGATCTATAGAATAAGCTTATAACAATTTATGAATTCTTTGAGTATGAAATTCGATGGTGGCTTTCTGCCACATTTGAGCTTGCTTTATGAGACACTTGACAATGTGTTGAAAAGAGGTTTGCCAAGTTATTTGTGTCCTTGTCTTTTTTTCCAAGCCACCAGTAAGTAAGTTCTTTAAGGGTGGAGATACAGCATTGGCACATAAATATCCATTGAATGGACTTGAATTTATAGTTCCAAACAACTAAGTTATGAGCAAAGTTTTGGGAAGTTATATTCAAGTAAACTGGTTATTACTTGAAAGTCTTATCATCTTTAACTGGGAACTGCTTTAAATCAAACATCTTTTTGAGATTCTTGAACAAATAATCCATTTTTTTCATACTTTTACACTTCCTGAAATTAAACAATGAACTGATTATCTAGTTACTACTGAAGGTTAAGTTGCATTGGAATTTTCACCTCAAAAAATTTCTGGACCCAAATATAATAATTCTTGTGAACACAATCCTCTAAAATACAAGGTATGTTAATACAGCAATTCACAGTAGAGCTCTGAAGTCTTTAATGTAATAAAATGCAACCAAGAACTCACACAACTGGAAGAATATTGCTGTCTAGTGTTGAAATGGATCATTTAAGAAATTAGAACTAAGTGCTGAATAGGGAAATCCACAATAAAAAATGGCAGCAGTAAAGGGAAAAAGCTGCTTTCATAAAGAATGTCAACATTTCCTTTCATGTGGATGCTTCTGTTAAAATATGTTAATCTGATCATTTGGTTTACTGGTTTTGCTTAATATTTACAAAAGACCAACCATGTAGAATTTTACATCTTGTGGTAGGCACTCTATGACTATCAAGTATAATTCCCCCCACTCCCCAACAGTCAAAGAAGAAAAAGCCGATTAATGGTTGTGGCCAGGAGAATGAGTGCTATAAAAATGAGACAAGATGGTAACACTGTCCTTTTGTAAAATGCAGTAAGGGCTTCAAAAGGTGTGATGGATCTTATTTTATGAATGGAAAACGTATACATGCTGTTAGTGTACTCTATCTACTTCAGAATTTGTAGATATTTCAGAATAGTTTGTGAATGAAATCACATCATCAGGCAGTTGCAGTGTTTCACCCCATTAAAACAGTTTTCCTGAACTACTCTTGGGCATGGGTCTGAGAAATATACACATGGCACTCTCTGTTATTTGCCATAAAGGTGGTGAAGAGTTAAGTAGTCTCCTGAAAAGGTAACAGAAAATTCATTTTTCTGGTTTCAGCATCATTCATTTATCCTGGAAATAGTTTTTTGTTGTTGTTTTTAGTTTTTTTTTTTTTTTTTGCCATAGGGCATATGTAGTTATTAAGTCCCTAGAAATAGCTGGGCTTCTACTGAGCAGCCAGTTTGTTTTTGTCTCATGGACATTAAAGATTTTGTCACTGACTGCATTTCCCTTTTTGCATAGACTGCTAGAAAGCTCAGAGCCAAATCTGACAAGGACATAAAGACCTCATGGCACATATTTTATATTAAAAAACTAATCCCCATCCTGGCCCTCTTCATTTTATTGTATGTTAACAAAGACTTAGTGAACATGCAACATGAACCAGGTGCTCTTCTTGAGTTTTCTTTCTTTGTCAAATTTCATTTAATAAAAACAAAAGTTTTATATCTTATGCACTTTTTTTGAAGCTATCAAATATAGAATACTAGGCTCTTTATTTTTAAGGGTACAGATTGCAGCCATAAGACCACACTTCTCCAAACTAGAGAATTAACTCGCCTCAATTTCTGGCAAGAAAGATGGTTTTCTATAAATTCCAATCACATCATATGGTTTGGTGCAAAATGAACTATCTATATGCATGAAGCTAATTGCTTAATAGCCCTACTAACATATGCTTTCTGAAAAAAAAATGTACACACACGCATACAACAAATGTAATTGGAAGAATCCTTTTCTTAAAGGTCCCTGGAATCTTAGCAGAAAGTTGTAAGCAAACCAAGAAACTTGCATACAAAATTATTCATTTATTCTACCCTTTGAGTCAAGTGCAAGACAGTACGGTTTATCTCAGAAAGCTATCTGGCTATTCTTTTCTTTAAAAACAATTTCATTTTATGAACTAATATGAAAGACATTAAGTTTTACCTGAAGGATAGCAAAAATACACCTTTCTCTATTTTGAAAGTAATGGCATAACAGGCTCAAAAGTCTTTATCTGAAAAGCTATCATGAAAAAAGTTGCCTTATCAAAAGTAATTCTTAGAAGTTGAATCACTGATGTGATTATAAAAATAGAAATATATATTTATAACCAGTAACACTCCAAATACTTTTAAATAGAAAATTATTTTTAAAATTTTTGTTATCTTCTTGACAAAATGATGTAATAAAATTTAATGCTTTGTTTTAAAGATCTCAGACTTAGAATAATCATTACCATTTTAGTTTCATGAAGAAAGCAATGAATTTGGTATTATGGAGGTGAGAATGTAACCATTTTTGTAATCCAAATAATTAGTTTGCACAGTATCAGGAAATTCATGAGAATTTAATAAATGGCACTGGTTGAGTGAATGAATAAATAAATAAATAAAATAATTTGTTAGAGACAGAAGACAATAGTTAGATATTTCTTAAGAAAATATTGAGTCCACCACTGATTTAACTACCATTCATTTTAACTTCTGACTGAGGGGGAAAACAACACAGACTAGAACCCAAACTTCTTGACATCTAGACCAAGTCTTTCTCATGTCATTAAGTTATTTTTTATGTAAACCAAGGATGACAGATTACCTAGCTTTTTTTTTCTTTAAATAGGTGTAGACTGTTATATTATTAAAGTCTAGGTTACAAAGTAGTGATTATAAAATCATTTTTGAAAAAACCATACGTGTTTACTATGTGCTTCATTGCCAAGTCCACAATGTAAGACAATGGTTTCCAAACCTTATTGCACTTTAGAAGCACTTGAGGTCTTTAAAAAAAATACTAATGCCTGGGTCCCACTTCCAAATATTCTGATTTAATTGCCCTGGGGTTCTGGTTGGGCAATGAGAATTTTGTTAAATTCCCAGTAAAATTTGGAAACCCCTAGTATAATCCTTTTACTCTCCTTAGAAAACATATTTGTTCATTTATACAAGAGACATTTATTAGGATCTTCTGTGCGTCACACTCTAGGCTAAATGCCAAGGTCTATTGGGAGGACCAGACATAAAAATACTTATCATCTGGCACATGTCATTATGTTAAGGAATCCTGGAGGGACAGGGGGTTCTGTAAGAGAAATTTCAGAAACCGGGTCTTTTTTTTTTTAATTTTTAATTAATTAATTAATTAATTTTTCATTTCATTTTCTTTTATACATTTAATTCCATTATTATTTGTCTTACAAAATGGATATTTTAACTAGTGAACATTTCTAGATTACCTAGCTTTTATCTGGAGAGATCTTGTATTATAAAAAGGAATTAGGTAATTTACTTATAACCCAAAACAAAATGACTTCAGGGGCAAAAATCATCTCCCTGAACAGAACAGGGCAATGCTCAGTGGGAGGGAAGAGGAAGAAAAAGAAAACAAAAAACAAAAGCAAATCTCTCAAGACAATGAAACCAGGAGGTGGGGAAAGAGATAAATCCAATACTGTGATAACATTACAATGTGGGTTCCAGGGAGTTGCTTTATGCAAAATGGTTCCCTGATAATTAAGTTGAGCTCTTCAATGGTGAAGTAGAGTAGAGTGGTTTTTCTTTTCCCAAGGGAGAATTTGTTGTGGCCTCCCCATAAGAAAGTTGCTGGATCCCAAGTAAAAAAAGAAGCTAATTCAAAAGCCCAGAGTCTCTAAAACAGAACAAAAGATAGAAAAGGGTTTGGAACAATACAAGATATTATAACTGTAGTGGAATTGGGTTAACAAAAGAAAAATTCCCTTGGAAGATTACAGAATTCTAGTGCTACCTTGAGCAAGTTGGCAAGTGGTAAAATGTTTCTTTGGCATTTTGAATTCTTGCTTTTTGCACTACGCTACATCCAGAGAGACAGTATACAAATAAAAGCA
>NW_006159520.1:1372989-1384181 GCF_000334495.1 Tupaia belangeri chinensis
GAGACTAGATGATCAAAAGATTATCACTCCTTGACTAGACTGTATCTTAAGAAATGACTATCATAGGGACCAGCAGTTAGTGTAATGGCTATGTCACTGGACTCCCATGTAGTCAACCACGGTTCGCATCCAAGACCCAGTGGCTTAAAACTCACGTCGGGTGCGCGTTCATGCGTGCCCAAGATCCCAAGAGGAGAATGGAGGAGAAGGGATTGCGGCGTGGCCATCCCCCCTGGGGGGTGATTTCTCGCTTTCTGTCTCTCTGTCTCTCTCTGTCTGGCGAGCGCACGCACCCTATAGCAAAAAAAAAAACAAAAACAAAAACAAAACAAACAAAAAAAACCAAAAACACCTTTCCCAAAAAAAAAGAGAAATGACTATCATACAAAAAAAAAAAAAAAGAAAAAATTTAAAAGAATCAATTCACTGGACCAGCCCATTGCTGTGGGGTTAAGGCACCTGGATCCCATAAGGCTGACCATGCTGCTGGAGTACCTGAAAAACATACCCAATGGGGAATCAGCAGGTAGCATAATGGCTATGTCGCTGGACTCCCACATAGTCGACCGCGGTTGGCGTCCCGGACCCGGTGGCTTAAAACTCACGCCAGGCGCGTGTGCGTGCATGCCCAAGATCCCAAGAGGAGAATGGAGGAGAAGGGATTGCGGCGTGACCATATGGAACCCCTGGGGGGTGATTTCTTCTTTCTGTCTCTATGTCTCTCTCTGTCTGTCTGGCGAGCGCACGCGCCCTATAGCGAAAAACCTCTCCAAAAACAAACAAAAAAAACACAACAAAAAAAAACATACCCAAGGCAGCTTGAAAAACACACCTAATACATATGCATGTGCACCTAAAATCCCTGAAAGAAGGGAGAGATGGAGGAGGAACTGTGGTGGAACCATGCCCCATGGGGAAGAGGGGGTGTTTTCTCGCTTTCCCTCTCTCTCTCTCTCTTCAGCAAGTGTAGAATCCTCATGCAAAAATTTTTAAAAAAGGAAGTCATCAATTTTTTAAAAATAATACTAGTTTTATACTAATTAATCAGTCTTTTCCTTAGGCAGATATTTACTGCATGCCTATATATCAAGCATTCTGCTAGGTGTTGGATACATAATAGTGAATATTGCTGTATAACCCCTAACTACAGCTCTCATTCTAATTGTACATTGCAAAAGGAGAATAAAAAGCCTTCCCATTTTAGGGATTAAAAACAACAATGGGGGGACCAGTAGATGGTAATGGTTAATGGTGACATTGCTCGACTGTAACATAGTCGACTGTGGTTCAAGTCCCGGACCCAGAGGTTTAAAACTCATGCCAGGCATGTGTGCGTGCATGCCCAAAATCCCTAGAGGACAATAGAAGTGAAACGATTGTGGTACGGCCATCTCTCCTGGAGGACGATTTCTTGCTTTCTGTCTCTCTGTCTTTCCAGTGAGCACACATGCCCCATAGCAAAAAAGCTCTAAAAATAAATAAATAAATAAATAAACAAACAAACAAACAGACAAAAAGACCAAAAAAAAAAACCCCCAAAACAATAAAATGATAACTTCTTGAAACAGGTCTGTACTTATTTTATGCTAAAAAAAATACATAATAGTTGTTACGTATTTATGCAATGAAATAAATGGCTGCTTTAAGGATCAAAGAGAAAAACTTACATTGCTGATTACAGAGTTGGTTATTACTGAAAAAAAAGTTGGAAATTACAAAATGTATAACGAAGAAAACTAAAATCACCTACAATCATATCAACTAATTTCATTCTTTTTACCATTTCTATCATTTTGGTGTAATTCCTACTAGTTGATTTTCCATGGACATACATATATGCACATACTTTATCTAAGTTCCTACTATACAATCATTTCCATAGTTTTTTTCTGTTTTATGAGATTTCTTGTGTAATTTTAAATTCCTCAAAAATTTTACTTCATGTCTGAATTTCATCATATCACTCCTTTTTTTCTCCACAAATTCTAGACAAATCTTATCTATCCTTCACTGAATTATCTACTCTAGTTATATTCTTAGGGCCTTCTCTTGTCATATTTGGTTTGCAGAAATGCTAGGGTTAATTTTCTTAATTTTATTTCTTGAGAGGGAGACACAGAGAGAGACAAAGTTCCCTATAACAGGGTCTCAGCATGCAACAGCAAATTGCCCTCTCCACTGTCCTCCTCCCAACCCTCCAGCCATCCAGGTTCATGGGCATGCCTGCTGTATTCAGGGTGACCAGAGACTGAACTGGGGCTTCTCCCATGACTCCAGCACCCAGAGGCATTGCCCTACTGCCTGTGCCATTGTGGCTGGGCTGTTAGAGTTCATTGTATGCTTGTCTGTTTTATTCCACTAATCTATAATAGCAATATGTAAAAATTCTAGCTGCTGTAATACCACAGAATTTTAAATATTGTAGTGTTAGTGGGAACCAGCAGTTAGCGTAATGGCTATGTTGCTGGACTCCCACGTAGTCGACCGCAGTTTGTGTCCTGGACCCGATGGCTTAAAAATCATTCCAGGCGCGTGTGCATGCGTGCCCAAGATCCCAAGAGGAGAATGGAGGAGAAGGGATTGCGGCGTGACCATCCCCCCTGGGGGGTGATTTCTCGCTTTCCGTCTCTATGTCTCTCTCTGTCTGGCGAGCGCACGTTCCCTATTGCGAAAACCTCTCCTATATATATATATATAGTAGTGTTAGAATACATTCTTCATATTTGATAGATTGTATTTTCTGTTTTGAATATTTTAAAAAATATCACTTGCTACTCCAAGTTCTAACCATTTTAGAAGAATTTTTTCATGATTCTAAAATAACTCCACCAGAGTTTTGATGAATGTTCTAAAGTTATACCTGTAAATTGATTGCCATTTTTACACTATTCCCATTCAGAAGCACAATTCTTGACATTTATTTATCCCCCTGCCCTGTTTGTTTATTTATTTCTTCAGTGAGAGAGAGTGAGATGGCACCAAAAACAGGGGCCTAATGTCACACACTACCTCTAAACCACAGTTGGCTCTGGATCATGGGCACACAAGCAGCCAGAATTCTCAGAGAGGTCTCCAGACTAGAACTGGAAACCTTTCCATGTGGGATGGGCCCTCAGAATGTCATGCTCTACTGATGTGCTACCATCTGGCCCCTATTTATCTTCTTAAATGTTGTTCTGTTAAGTTTTATAATTCCTTCCAGAGAGAGATCTTGTGCATGTCTATTCAGAATATTGCCAGATATTTTGTAATTGAGATTATTACATAAATTTATTTTCCTCTTTCCCACTCTCAAATCAAAATTATTGATGGATGGAAAATTTCAAAGTAAATTATATATTTTGTATTCTGCCATTTTAATTAATTCACTTTTTAGTTCAAGTAATTTTTCAGTTGGTTTACTTGGGTATTTCCTGTGTTAGAATAAATTCAATATAAACATATATTTACTTACAGTAGAAGTCTGAAATTAATTGTATTAGAACAAGTTGTAATGTTAGCCCATTCCCATTATTTCAACTTAGCAAATTCTTCTAAAATAGGGAGAGTAAGATCTGTGCAATTTTAGGTATGTTTGTCTAAATTATATTGAATGACTACAAATTGTGTGAAAATGAAAGTTTGCTCTCCTTTTTTCTTACTACATCTTTTTTTTTTTTGCTATAGGGCGCGCGTGCTCACCAGACAGAGAGAGAGAGAGACAGAGAGACAGAAAGCGAGAACTCACCCCCCAGGGAGGATGGCCACACCACAATCCCTTCTCCATTCTCCTCTCTGGATCTTGGGCACGCACACACACATGCCCAGCGTAAGTTTTAGCCACCGGGTCCAGGATTCGAACAATGGTCGACTACATGGAAGTCCAGTGGCATAGCCATTACGCCAACTGCTGGTCACTCTGCTGCATCTTTTATCAGTTCATTGTCTTACATTGGCTAGAACCTACAGAATAATCTTAAATTTCAGTGCTATTCTTAGATACTCTTGCCTGATTTAAAATATTAATGTGGACTATCTCTTCTATTTGTAATATAGTGACTCTTTTCTAGGCACATTGGCAAGGTCTTCCTCATCATGAACAGCAGTTGTATTAATATCCTCCTCATAGTGTAGGGGAAAACCAAGGGTGGTGTTCACATAGCAGAACTTCCATGTTCACCACAGGAAGTTTACCAAACAGACGATTTTTTCCTTATTTAATAATTTCTGCCTTTTCTGGGACCAGGAGTTGGCATAATGGCTATATTGTTGGACTCCCATGTAGTTGATCACGGATCGAGTCCCTGACCCGGGAGCTTAAACTCACACCGGGCACGTGTGGGTTCATGCCCAAGATCCCGAGAGAAGAATGAAGGAGAAGGGATTGTGGTGGGGCCATCCCCTTGGAGGAGGATTCCTTGCTTTCTGTCTCTCTGTCTCTGTCTGGTGAGCGCACGTGCCCTATAGCAAAAACCTCTCAAAAAAAGGTAACAATTTCTGCCTTTCCTGAAGTCACTGCTGGATTTATTGAAACGTTCAAAACAAGGTTCCATATTAGAATGTGCTAGACTAAATACATTTCCACTTAGGGCAGAGGGCCACAACTGTATTAGAAAATGTATTATTTTAGCCTGTTACATTGACCCAACTTAACACATTCTTCTGGGATAGAGTAATCTAGTCGTGAGCAATCACTGAGTATGTTTTAGCTCTAAAATAGTTTCTGAATATTATTTAGCGCTCAATGAATTTTATTGACACATGCAATCTTTTGTACAGAATCTTTCTCTATGGATCAGGTGACATCATCCAATCTTGTATAATTTTAAAATGGATTTTCAGTAGCTTGTCATTCAGTGACCAGACAGTTTTCACACACAGCCTGATCCAGTTTAGTAATTATTATTTAAACAAAATACAGGAGACACAAACAGCACATATACAAAAAAGAATTTATTCCTTTGGCTTAAGCAAAATCAATGTCCTGAGAGAGTTTGTGTTGTTAATATACTTCAGCACTTCAGTGAGAAAAATGGAAAATCGCTTGTAGTGCTCCAATGAAAACACTGCTACAGGGGAAAAAAAGAGGCTGGAAAAATCTGTTGTGGGTACATAGCTCTGCTAATTCTTTCACATGTCTATGGGCAAATAAATACAATCCTCCCCCCTCCATTATGAACTAAAAAGGGAATGTTAAGAATTTTTAAAAAATATATTTATCTCTGATTTTCTGTAGGTAAAGATTTTTAATAGTATCTCATGCATTTCAAATGCATAATTATTTGATTCAAATGCTGTATTTTCTCAAATTCATTTGAGCTATTTGTATTCTCTTCTGCCAAAGATTTTATTAGATTCATAAATAGGATAATATAATATCTTTCAACAAGGCATGGTAATCTTTTTCAATCCCACTGTGGAACGATGTATAAAAAAGCAAATTATTTCTAAACACTTCCAGGGTGCCACTATTCTCCATTTGACCCATGTTAAATATTCTCATTACAATTACTTCAAATGAATACAAAATCTCAATTTAATCCCAACCCTAGGGAAATGAAACATACTGCTCTGAGATGAAAGACCCAATGCTACCTAGTTATTTGAATGCACTGCATGTTCTTAACTTGGATCATAAGCAAACTGTATTTTAATAACTCAGATCATTGCACATTCAAAACAATATGTAGCTACCAAATAAATGCTATAAACTTGATAATGCAGGTGAAATAAACAGAAACCTGTCTATTTTAGCTATTGAATTTATGATGGCATCTCACATGGTTCATGTCGCTGCTTTTTCAACTCTTAGCTTTTTCTTAGTAACATACCGATGATATTCACTGTCTATAAGTGATCATTGACACTGAAATCTAGGGCATAGTTTTTTTGATAACCGCACAATTTTTGTTAACATCAACCATCACTTTGTACCTTTAAAATTCTACTTTTGCATTAATTGTCAGACTCCAGAGTTGTTTCTTGGTGGAAATCTTACGTTCTGTTTTTAAAAAGGAGGCCTGATTTCAATTAACATTTCCTTGACAGGGTCTAACAATATTGTATGTCTAAATTTTTATTTATTTTCTCTCTCATTGTTGGCAATCCTCTAAGCTTGAAAACATATTTTCTTCTCTCTGATTTTACATTTGGCAAACATCAATCTTTTCTGTACTTACATGCACCATAGTTGACAGCCTGCTTTTGTTCAAGAACTCCAGCTTATACGCTGCTTTAATATGCCAAAATTTATTTCTTTATTCACTGGCATGATCAATTGCTATTATCCTGTCTTTGAAAATTAAAGCTTGGATATTTTTGAAATAAATTTGATTATATCACAGAACAAATGACTCAGGATTAAATCTAGAAATTTATTATTTAGCACCTTTTATATTATTTCTCTTGTAAGAGCATGACATCTTAAAGATTAGTTGCATAAATATTCCAGTCTTCTTAAAAAATTATAAAGAAAATATACCTCCACCTAAGACTTGCTTATCTAAAAACAATTTTAATACTCTTAGTTTATCTTTAAAAAACAGGGCCATATGAAATTCTTGGAACACAAATTAGATATTGAGATTTAATCTTCATGTCTTATTTTTAGGAATGAGTGATCTTTTTCTGAGAGAGGAGGTAGGGCATAACTAAAACTCTGGAATAAAACTTTTATGAGAAAAATCTATAGCAAAATGCATTGAAAGGAGTTACTGATTCATTGTAAATGTAATCCAACCGCAGTTCTAGAGAATGTTTCTTCTTTCTGTCAATGATATATTTTAAAATACAACCAAATATACAAAATTTAAATAAGAAAGGACAAATCATAAGACAGCAAGAACATAACCGTATTGCCTGAGAGGAAGTTTGAATGTTCAGTGATTCAAAAATAATAACTGATACATCAGTCTGTCTGTCTCTTTGTTCCCAGTGTGTAATTGAGTAGTAAAGGAAGAAAAAGAGGAGAGAAACACAGGTCATGAGAAAATCAAGAAAAGATCAGACAAAAGTAAGGGATGCAAAGTTTGAGTAAGATTTCTTCCAAAATTTTATTGGAATGCACTCATATATGTGATTCCATAAACGCCATAAAAGCTTTTAGCAACAAATACACATGTCTTTTATATTACTTATACAGTATTTTTTTTTTTAAGAAACAGCATGTAGAGCTTTCCAAATTCCATACCACTTTCATGAGTGTTAGTCATTTTTTTGGTTTATTATTGATACTGAGATTTCTATCAGGTTATTATCTATGCCTTTTTAACCAATGCCTTTGAAATTATCATAGAGTGTTGGAGATATCTGTAGCTATTAGAATGTGTTTGGTCCATTTGTACTTTTCCAGAGAAATAGAAATGTAACATTTATTTTGTTCTAAATTATACAGCAGAGTCTGTATGGGCTATCTTGAATGGGCTGTGTCTGAATAGATCTAAGTTACCTTGTCCTCCTCTTGGCTCCCTAAACACTCTCAGATATTTTTGATTAAATGAAGCTTGGTCAATTCAGCCTTTCAATATAACTACATAGTCTGTTTTTATAAGAATGTTTTAAGGGAATAATCATATCAAACTTTGGAATAAAATTCCTATTTTATTAGTAAGTTTTCATATTTATGAAAACATATTGCCAAATATTTCATATTTCCAAATGACTTTGTGAATGCATACTATCCCACTTTGTTTATTAGTATCACAATCCACAAACATCACTATGTGCAAGGTAGTGTGCTAAATACTGGGAATTTAGTGGTATCAATTATTAATGAAAGTAACTTAATAAATTTATAAATAAATGTAAAAAAGGTTGGTTTTTATGCTTCTGTAATTTTCTCACCGTAACAAATTTATAATTAAAAAAAAAACCCTATTTTTGGACCATGTGTCCTGATTTTTAGTTTAGAAAGCTAAAGTGATCAGTAATGTTGAAGAATTATATTTTTTTAAATAAAATAATAAGCAATTTGCAGGTGCCATCAGTGTTTAAATACATACTGGCCTTCAATAATAGGGGTTGGCTGTATTTCTAAAAATAAAACAATGACGATAGAAGTTTAGGAATGGCAAACTATCATTTTTAACTTTACAGTTACAAATGTCAGCTATGACTACATCCTTTCTGTAGGAATTTACAATACAAAAGTATATGTAATATGTCCTGTTTCCACTGGATTTTCATTTATTTCTACTAGTGTGAACATGGTTTTGAAATGATGTCAAACATTTGGGAGGACTTTGCATTAAGGATAGTATACCAGCAGTAACCCTTCTGCAAATGACTCAATTCAAAATTGAAAAAAAATATATATAATTGGACCCTGAATTACATCATATGTCTTTATGTCCACAGTTTATATTAGAATTTGATTTTAGGCACTCTATTGAGAGTAAAAATTCATGCAAGAGGCAAATGTAAAGACAGTCTGTAAGATGGCTCTATTATTCTCTGCCTCCCACAAAACAAAGATGGTAACTGGGGAGAATTGTTACGGAATCTTTGCTTCTTTTACTTCTGGGATCTTATCTTTAACTTAATTTCTACTCCAAAGAATTTATATTTAGTTTTAAAACCCTCAGGTCTGAAATAAGAGCTTGGTCAGAAATCAGGTAAGTAAACAAAAACCCTTATAAAAAAGAAATGTCCATCATGTAAAATAAGGTATTGACTAAAAGGCAATTAATGCCACAATTCATATTTTTATATGATTAGTTAGATACATGATATCTGAATAAATTACTTAATTGGCTAGTTATTACAGAAATTGAAGTATTAAAATTCATAAGTCAGAGTCCATTATATGTCATTATACAATAAATATCTGGAATTTTTCCATTTATCAATAATGCCATCTGTCCTATCCAATACAAATGGACTACAACCCATATGGCTCCGTTCCCCATTGATTACTCTGATGAATGAGGTAGCATAACCACTCAAAAAACCATCATATTATATGACACTGTCATCAAAAAGATATGGAGAAAGGAAAACACAAGATGATACTTAATTAGAAACTGTCAAATCAATTTAGTTAAGTTTTAACAACTGACATTATGATCCTAAGAAGTATCAGTATATTGAATAATATTGTGTCAGTTCTGTACTCTCTTAGCACCTTCAAAGAAAACCAAAGAAACAAAAAAATTCTGGAAAGACTATAATAGCCTATTATAACATGTTCCATTAATAATTATCCCAATAAGAATATACTCAATATCCTTTTAGGCCTGGGTAATTAAATTAAAAACACTTTTCTTTCACTTCATAGAAAATCATAGAACAATCATTAACTTTTGATAGTAAGTCATTTTTAAAAGCAAAACTAGATACAGTTCTTTTTTTAAAAGAATTATTTTATTTAACTTTATTTATTTATTTTAATTTGACCAGAGAGGGACAGAGTGAGAGAGAAAGTGAGAAAGCAAGCTGCCAGGTTCAGGACTTGAATCGTGGTCAGCAATATGGGAGTCCAGCACCCTTAACTGCCACATCACCTGCTGGACCCGAAACACTTCTTATGCCTTAGAGTGCAAACTATAAATTTCAACTCAGAAAAATTATCTTTATCAAATTCACTTTTTGCTCAGCTATAAATGCATTTTCTTAAAATAATGACACTCAATGATTCTGTAGCAAATTACTTATTGTATGAGGGCACTTCAAAAAGTTTATGGAAAATAGAATTGAAATATGAGTTTATTTTGGTGCAATAAAATGAACTCCATGCATGTTTTTTTCACAATACACATTTCCATGAACTTTTTGAAGACTCCTCATAAGTACTACCTACATTAATATTGACTAAGCAGAAAACTGAAAACCACTAACTTCAATGATGAGATTGTCTGTTTGATGTGGTAATTTGCATTTGTGGTAATATATTTAGTTATAAGGTAAGTAGACTTGGCATGCCTAAAAATTACCTTTATTTTTCAAGCTCTGTTAAGATGACCACTAGTCTCACTGAAAATATTCTATAAAGTGTTTCCTTGGTGAAACTCATTCTAATTGTGAGCTGCATTTTTATAAATGAGAAGAAATACATTATGAACAAATATATTTACTCTGTATTAAAATGTTAGTTTAGCTTAAATAACTTAAAATTTTATACGACTCTTTTTATCTTTCATCAAATACAAAATGAAGTCACTGGTGGGGTTGCATGTGGAATTTGTAAGACAGCTTTAGTTCCTATTTGTCATTCACAGGAAAAATAAAATAAAATAAAGACAAATCCAGGAAATATTTTCCCTATTGATTGAAGAAAGCCACTCTAACAAGAATTCTATGGACCCCAGGAATCGTGGTGAGAGAAAAAGCTTTCAGATATGCAAGCTTTGGATTCAACCAAATTCAGAAAAACTGTAAGTGTCATGACCAAGGAGGAAGCTAGTGCTAACTGCTTCCCACCTGCACCTTGTTAGCAGGTGCCGCATCCTAGAAATCTCATTCATGAAAAGCAAACAATTTCCAGGTAAGGTTTGCCAAATCAGCAACAGACAGCATGACTTCTATTCCTGCTTTAAAAACCTCTAACACTTAGACAAACGGGATTACATCAGACTAAGAAGTTTCTGCATGGCAAAAGACACAGTAATTTGTGTGAATAGACAGCCCTCAAAATGGGAAAATATTTTTGTAAACTATGTGTCAGATAAGAGACTGATAACCAGAATTCACAAGGAACTCAAGCAGCTGTTCCAGAAAAAGACAATCAATCCCATTAAAAGATAGGAGAATGAGTTGGAAAAAACCCACTCTCTAAAGATGACATACGAATAGCTAAAAGGCATATGAAAATATGCTCAACATCCCTCATTGTAAGAGAAATGCAGATCAAAACAGCAATGAGATACCACCTAATCCCAGTCAGAATGACTAAGATTAAAAAAAAAAGGTAAGTGCTGGTGGGGGTGTGGTGAAAGGGGAACTCTCTTACACTGCTGGTGGGAATGTAAATCGGTCCAACCGCTGTGGAGAACAATTTGGAGATTCCTCAAGAATCTACAAATAGAACTACCCTATGATCCAGCAATCTCACTCCTTGGTATCTACTCAAAGGACAGAAGAATACTTAATCGGATAAGTGCTTGTACCTCAATGTTTACTGTGGCACTATTCACAATTGCTAAGTCATGAAAACAACTCAAATGCCCACGAACAGATGAATGGATAGAAAAACTGTGGCACATATACTCAATGGAATA
>NW_006159520.1:1384509-1422598 GCF_000334495.1 Tupaia belangeri chinensis
AAAAAAAAAAAACCCTTATACTTTCAGTTGGCAGGTAGTATGGAGAGGTTGGAGTGCTGGACTCCCACAGGACTGACTACGGCTCAAGTCCTGGACCTGGTAGCTTGCTTTCTCATTTTCTCTCTCTCTCTGTCAAATTGAAAAATGATAATAAATAAAATTTTAAATAAATAATTCTTCTTTTAAAAAAATCTCCTAACACCTCTTCCAATGTGAAAGCATATAATTTGAAAATATTTTTCAAGTTTGAACCGCTGGTTCTTACCTGTTTACTTTCTTTGCCAGTGCCACATGATTCCAATTATATCTTTTTTTTTTTAATTGCCTAGGGATGTGAGCTCATGGGGGAGAGAGAGAGAGCCCTCCCCTCAAAAGATGTGTTTAAGCCACAATCCTTTCTCCTCTATTTTTCTATCCTGCTAGAAACCAGAACTTTGGGCATGAATGCAGACTTACTAGCAGTTTTCTTAAGCTGCCAGGGATGATGAGACTCAAGCCATGGCGGGCCATATAGGATTTGACCCCCTACATAGCACTTAACCACTGCATTATGGGGATGGGCCCTTTAATTGGATCTTTACAATGTATTTAAAGTGTCTGGCAATGTAAGATTTTCTCATGTTTCTACTTTTCCATCCCTGGAGCCCTTAGTCCATCTTCTGGCAAACATTTCTAGCTACTGTTGTCTGCTTTATTCTTCCTATATCTGCTTCAGAATCAGTGTTAAAAGTTATTCCCTATGAGATTTGATTCTAATGAAATTTAAAAAATTTTTGAAATTCATTTATTTCTTCTATGAGAGAGACGGTGTGTGGAGGGGAACATACCTAACAGAGTCTACATTTCTGGCATGTACAGGAAGACATGCCAGGGAAGTGAACCCAGACCTGCTCATAGGACCTCAACATCATGGAGCATGATATTACAACTGTGTCCACTATGGCTGGCCTCTAAAAAAATTAATTTTTTGCATGACCAGCAGATGACGTAATGGTTACATCACTGGATTCCCACGTAGTCGATTTCTGTTCAAGTCCTGGACCTGGTGGCTTAAAAATCAAACCAGGCATATGTGCCCAAAATCCCAAGAGGAGAATGGAGGAGAAGGAATTATGGTGTGGTCATCCCCCCAGGGGGGTGATTTCTTGCTTTCTGTCTTTCTGCCTTGCTCTGTCTCTCTGACAAGTGCAAAGGCCCTATAGCAAAAATCTCTCTTAAAAAACAAAACAAAACAAAAAATGAAAACCTTAAATTTATTTTAAAAATAAAACTACAGAAATTAAATGTATTTTTAAAATTATTTCCAATCAGAAACATGTTATATCTTAAAGCATCATCCTGCCATTAAAAACTTATGTTTTTTTTTTTTTTATAGTAGCCCTGAAATTGCTTACAGTTTTGATGCTACCATTCATGGGGTCTTCTTTTTCCCCTATTATCTTTCTAAGCGGTTACCGCTAATAGGCAAAAGGTGTATTTTTCATATTTTCTTTGTACCTAGCAATATTACTAAATTAGTCATCTAAAAATGAAATCTAATTAGTTTTACCAATTACTCCTGTTTTATGTGTTTACTAGGTAGATAATATTATCTGCAATGAATAACTACAGTATTGCCAATATACGTTTTAATGTCAGTAAAGAACAGATTCTTGTTTTCCCTAGAATATATTCCAATCATCAGTTTACTCTATTACTTTGAAAAATCTTTTACTTTTTGATGACTCAATAATATGAATGACAGTAGGACCTCGACTTAACATATTTCCAAAACTACTTTTGATATCTGTGGGATAACTAACTGTAAGTTCCAACTCTATACCAAGGTACAGATCTCATGCTAGAAAAAAAGAATCTCTGTTAAGTATTTTAGAATAGAAAGATGTGGCCTTACATAAATGTCCTTGGAAGAATAAAATAAAACTTACCTTAAACGAACAAAAGATCAGAAAGATTACCACAATCCCAGTTTCCAGAAAAAACACTGTTTATAAATATTTCGGCTCTATGTCACACTAGGGTATTTTTAAAATTTTTCAAAGAGACCTGAGCTGCTTTTAAAGAACTCTTAACTTACTGCTTTGGGGAATTAGGATCAAGTTGGTGATGGCGATAATTTTCTATCAAGCAATTTTCTTTCTTAGTTGTGCCTAGCCACTTTTTAGGTAGAATGCAATAGCGCAATCAAAACTTATTATGCCAGAAATAGTTCAAATCTTTATTAAGTTCACTGAGAAAGACTTCATACTGTCTGAAAAAAAAAAAGCTTTGCAAAATTGGTCTTTTGTAGGCTAGAAGTAAAACAGATGCTGTAGGTACCTGTTTGTGTGTCCTTAAGCTCTTCGGCCAGGAATCCCGGCCTGTGGCAATGAACTTGCTGCTCATCATGTCACTGAGCCATGAGACTGTGGTGAAGTCTGGAGCTGCTGTGCAAAGTCTCCAGAATTTTCAGGGTGTGACTTAAGGATATAGTAGCTTCCAATTGTATTCCACCACTGACAAGTTTTACTGTGCAAGGTACTAGTGCACTTTGCCCAGCAAGGTATTGGACTGCTCCAACCTAAACCAGAAAAGGGAAATTAAGGTTCAAAATAAGAAAAAATTTCTCTCTTAATTCAAGTATTCCCCAAATTCTTACTAAATTAGAAAAATGGAGATAATAACAATAATAGCTACTTTGGTGGGTTATTCTGGAAATTAGATGTATATTCAATATCTATTATATAAACTCGGGACAGAGCAGGGAATTGATAAATGATAGCCATCATTATTATTCCTAAATTCAGACTTTGGCCCTAGTACAACACAGTTGAGTAAGTTTATTCATATCCCAAATCAAGGTACCGGTCTGAGTAATTAACATTGTATTTGTTTTACTGGGTAAAATTAATATGAGGATAAATACTCATAAACGCCGGGCCTTAGAAGAATTAGCTCTGGGTATGTGTCATTTTTAACACTTTTATAATATTGTAATGTATATCCTAAATCACTGGGCACAGATAGCATTAGGACATAATTTATCCTTAACAAACATTTAAGGATTAAGATAAAAGTCTTGCTTCGAAACTGTTAGTCCTCAAAGGTGGTACCATGGTTCAGTGGAATGAGGGGCTTTTAGGACATAAAAAGGATTTCAAATACTTGTCTTTAAAGTCAAAAACATATTCGCATCTTATCTATTCCAGACTAAAGTCATGAAATTTTTGGCTCCTAAAGACATGGATAGGTCACATTTTTCTGCAAATCAGTCTCTATAATTGAACCTAAGTTATAAGAGACCCTTTTACAAAGCATCTGCTTCTTTATTTTCTGTTGAGACATTTCCTAGATTTTGCTCCAAAAGAGCAAGGAGTATAATAAAGGCTCTTAACTTTTTTATGATTTTCATAAAAATTCTGTGATAAGCCCTGAATTCTTTTCACTATTGGAAAGGGGAAACATATGAACTGTCCAGTATTTATAGATGCCAAATACAGTACTGTGGTGAGTGAAAACTTTTTTCCTTCCCCATTTCTGAGTTGTATAAATTCTTTAATAGAGACTTTGCTGAACTTTTACCGCAACTAAAAATTCCTCTGTATTAAAGCTCAGTGAAAAGAAATCTCAGTGCCTGGAAGACAAGGCAATCAAACCATGTGACAGTCCCATATGCAACTCCAAATCTGTCCTCATAACTGTCTGTAGAGCTCACAAAAGAGTCACACATGTAGTTATTGGAAGAATATCTTACACAATTTGGCATACAAGTTCTAAGATTAGCAGCTGAAGAGGGGGAGGAAGTAGGGAGGAACATAATAGATTAACTGACACCCATCCACTATCTTTCTAAATTCTTTGGAATGTTAAAAATATTGTTTTGATCAATCTATATATACACCCTCAAATTTGAAAGAGAAATTCAAAGCATGTTGTGGTTGAAAGAACAAATGGTTTAAAAAAAAAAAACACTATGAAATATATGTCACTGAACAAGGGAGTCCAGCCAGCTCCCAAGTGGCATGTTAACATGATGAAAAGCAAATCCAGGATGCTGTGAATCAAAGAGACATGGGTCTATTTTTAAAGAGGGCTGTGTCTCCCCATCCTGTTTGCCAAGTACCATTTTTTTTTTTTTTGAGAAATTCAGCCTTCTGAATAGGTAAGCATCTAAATATTCCAGGAGTTATCTACCCAACACTTGACCACTTCTTCCCCTTATAAGGCCTTTAGCTCTACATATATCATCCATGTTAATTACTAGACAAACAGAAGAGCTGTTCAACTAGTTCACTTCCCCTATTCTTGAACAGATTGTTTGAGACATAATATGAATACTAATTAATGATAAAATATCTGTGAGTGTTTTGAAATATGGGCGAAGATAGCACTTTTAGAAAATGCCCAGATAGATCAAGTGTAACAAGCCCCACTGGTCATATGAAGGGTCAGCCTACAGCTCAAAGATATGAGAGTAAAATTGGCAGAGTTTTTGGCTTCAATTCAGTGGGAAACTAAAGACCACTTTTTTTTTTTTCTCCCAAGGGGGAAATGACTTTCTTTTGACCTTTTCCTCTGGTTAATTGGAAGTTTAAAATAAAAATTATCCTCACAAACAAATGAAGAGCTTAAAATGAAAATTATCCTCACAAACGAAGATAAAAGCAGAATTTTGTTCAAGATCAACCTGAGTAGTTTGAGGACTGAGACTGTAACATGTTTGATCAGGGATTTCAGGTCTATACTCTTCAGGAAAAGAAATACAAACCGATTGGGTTTGATCCAATGCAAAGTGCCCAAGTCTGACCCAAGCTCTCTGATGCCAGGGGCAGAGAAAAAGTCACTTGAAAGAATCTGATCCTCTTTAATTCAATTACCCCTTCCAACTAGTTTGCTTAGAAGCAAAGTATGCCCTTAGAGACACAAAAAATATAATTTTCTGTTAAAGAGCAAAGTACATGATTAGGTTCAATTACGGAGACAACTGAAATAATGTTCTTTGTGATAAGTGTCTAAGTCACTGCCAAACTACATTTGTCTCCCCTCTTTCCTTTCTAAAATTGAGTATTATACTTTCCCCTTAAAACCTTTTGTGAACTCAGAAACTTTTTTCCTTTAATATACTAATCTTTGTATTCTCCTCTAATTTTGATATCTAAAGTGAATGAATAAATAACAATTTATAATTTTTTGGACTTCAGTCATTTCAATCTTTAAGGTCAAAGAGAAAGAAGATTACCCAATGAAAAGAGAAGTGGATTATCCAAAACTAAACAGGACAACAAAGTGATTTATATTTGACATTAGAATTACTTTGCATTGAATTTTAATAATGCATGTATAAAGTTTTCAGGAATTGATTTGACTCCCTCAAAGAAATAAAAATATTTCTTGAAAATCTGATTTGGGGGAACCAGCAGTTAGCACAATGGCTATGTCGCTGGACTCCCACATAGTCGACCACAGTTCGTGTCCTGGACCTGGTGGCTTAAAACTCATGCCGGGCACGTGTGCGTACGTGCCCAGGATCCCAAGAGGAGAATGGAGGAGAAGGGATTGCGGCATGACCATCCCCCCGGGTGGTGATTTCTCGCTTTCTGTCTCTATGTCTCTCTCTGTCTGTTTGGCGAGTGCACGCGCCTTATAGCGAAAAACCTCTCCAAAAAAAAAAAAAGAAAATCTGATTTGGGAAAAAATTAAGGTTGACCACGGTTCATACTGCATGTTCACCTAGTCCTATTTCTCTGAGGATTAGACCTGAAATTCCTACATTTTCCTGTAATAAGATAATTTTTTCCAAGACTGATTCAAGGTTTCCCATGTTCCAATTTTTCTTAGGACAAGAGAAATCAAGTATTTCCATTTCAAAGCTTTTCTCTGTATTCAACTAAATGTAGAAAACTAGAAAATGAGATAGTTGCTTAAAATAACAGCAAAGTAAGGTCTTAAATAAAGAAAGAAGCATAATAAAGATCTATCCAAAATAAAGCAATATGGATATAAACTTTTGTTATACTTGTTTATTTATTCATATTTCTTTTTGTATGTGTCAATCTTTCTTCTACCTCCCCCATTAGACCTGTTTTTAGTACAATATTTGATGGTTACGGCAAAGCTTTTTCTAAATATTTGAAAAAAGAGGGGTAAGAATATCTTCTACATTAACTGGAAAAATACATATTAATGTTCTAGGTCTTTTCCTCCTAATTCATTGTTAGGATCAGTCTGACCCCTTGACTTGAGACAGTTTATTCTGGGCCTTGCTTCTCAAGTCATCTTACCTGGATCCTCTACCCCCTGAATGTTTCCCCACACAGAAATCTAAAGCCAACTGAAATCATCCATCCTCTTTTTTTTGAGAAGTTTTTCCTATAGGTCACGTGTGCTCCCCAGAAAGACAGAGAGAGACAGAGAGACAGAAGGCGAGAAATACCCCCCCCCCAGGGGGGATGGCCACGCCACAATCCCTTCTCCTCGGTTTTCCTCTCAGGATCTTGGGCATGCACGCACATGCGCCCCGGCATGAGTTTAAACCACCGTGTCCAGTACTCAAACCATGGTCAACGTCCAGTGACATAGCGATTACCCTAACTGCTGGTCCCAAATCAGTCTTTCTCACCCCAGGTCATAAAGCGAAGGAGCTTCAAACCCAGGCTAAGCCTTTTAACTACATTTACCTAGATGATGAGACTGATAATCTACCATAAAAAAGAGAGGACTACATTCTCTAATTTTTCTGTATGTCTCAAGAATCTTTATGCTGGTGTCCTCAGAAGTGGTAACTAGTGAAGTGATTTCCATCGGGTTATTCAGAAGTTACCCAGAACATTCAAAGTGCAGTTAGGATTGGCGAATTTCTACTAGTTCTGGAGAGTAGAAGAACAGCTAAAATAGTTTTCTAATCAGAGTTGACATATGGAATCATTATGAGCCCAAAGTGTAGAGGAAAAGATTTTCCATCACTTTTATGTTCTTATGTTGCATAGGCCCAGATCTTAGAATTTTCCTTAAATCCTTTCTTTCACTCCCTACTTTCTATCTACCAGAAAACTCTGTTAGTTCCACCTTCAAAATATATCCAGAATCCAATCACTTCTCACCAAGTTGAGTGCTACACCCTGATCCAAGCCACTATCATTTTCATCTGGATTACTGCCAGAATTTTGTGGTAAGTACACCTGCTTCTACCTCCCTGAACACACTCAGTGTACACGAGCCCATAATCTGAGGTTGGCTGAAACTGGGGGGAAACAGGTATTAAGACCCTGTTGAAAATATTCTCTATATCTTTCTCTCTTGCTCTCTTCCATTAATTAATGGAAATTAATTTAGCCTTTAAAAAGAAATACCAAAACTCATAGGAAATGTCCTAAAACCAGAAGAGAAAAAAATATGTCATTCTACTTCCAATCAATTAATACCATTCCTTTGTTTAAATAAATTGAAAGATTTTAAAAAAGGGCAATCCATGCTGTCATGCTTTGTTTTAGGTGAGCACAGAGCTAGAGAGAATAGGTACAAAGTATGCAAAGAAACATTAGCTGCTAGTATAGAATAAAACGTGATGAAAAAAGAATAACTAATAGTAAAATAGGTTTCACAGCTGTTCTAGGCATGCTGAAGCCAGTAAAATATAAAAACTTCACTTCTTCATGATTATATATCAACAATAAGTGCAAACTGTGATCATTTCAAGACTACCTAAACAAAAGTTTAACCTGGCATTACTGATAGAAATCTAGGATTTAAAATTTTATCTTAAGTAAGAGTACAAGTCAGTACTGGATTACTACTTAAGTCTGAGTGAAAATGAGTTCTGTGGATATAAGTATAGTATTTCCAACAATCTAGCATAGGGTCTAAGCAACAAGCTCATGCAAGTGTTCAGTAAATATTTACTCATTAGTATAATGCACAAGTCAACATATTCGGTGTATCTGAATGTATGAATTTACCTTGTTCCTTATTTTTCTCCCTGAAGATTAGAGACTATATTAATTCTTTCATAAAGAGGTAAAAAAGTAGTCATATATATGCTTTATCTGCCTCTCTTATCTATAAATAAAACAATAGAAGTTAGTCAGATCTTTTTAAAAATTATTATTAAATGAATACTATTAAATTAGCTAAACAAAATTTTTTCCAATCTGTAGGGAGATGGGGCCAAGATCAGATGGGAAAAGATGAGGAGATTCCCTGTCCTTTAACATCAGGGCTTCTCTCCCTCAATATGGAAATGAAACAGAAGAGACAAAAGGTTGATGTGCATCAGAGAATTCTGTTTCGAGAGATCTCTTTAGCTCTGGATTAAACTCATAATTCTGGTGGGGTGTAACTAAGAAAGCCTCGAAGAGCCTGAAGCTCAAACAGGCAAGCTGTGTGAATTTAGTTTGTGAAGTATAACACTATCTTACGAAGTAATTTACTAAAGAGGCTAATGTCTTTTATGGCATGTTTGAGAAGCATTATGAGGGACGAGGAGGAAATAGTTCACACTGCACAACATACTCTCTGAGGTGCCACTTGTCCACTTGCTATAGACTGTCAAAAAAGACTCCTGGGTGACTCAGTGGCACAGCAGTCAGGCACTATTCAAGTAAAGCTGGATCCATATGGGAGATTGTGGTTTCAGTTCCCCCATAGATCTGTACATGCCAGGCATGTGCACATGATCCTGGAGGACTGGAAAGGCTGGCAGAGAGGGTATGCTGTTGAGGGTGCTTGTCTGTCTTTCCCTCTCTCTGTCCCTCACTCTCATGAGAGAAGTAAATTTGAAGAAAAAAGAAACTGAGTCCATAACAAACTTAAATATTTAGATATCTTCTAAAAAAATGCATTAATGGGGAACCAGCAGGTAGCAACGTGGTAGGGCACTGGATTCCCACATGGCCGACAGCAGTTTGAGTCCTGGCTATGGTGGCTTGCTTCCTCATTATTCTCTGGTCTCCAGTGAGTACATGTACCCTATAGCAAATTTTAAAAAAAATTAAAATAAATAAAATCAAATAAATAATTCTTTTTAAAAATATATATTAATGTATTTATCTAATGAGGGTATGGGGAGAGAGAAAAGAGGAATTCTTGGCATAGTCTCGTCATGCTGAGATCCCCACCCCAGCACCATGGACATGATCACCATGTTCAAATGGACCCAGGTTCAAAAGTGGGAGCCTCTCATATGGCTTCCAGCAACTGCAATATGGCGCCTGACTGCCTGCGCCACCATGGCCAAAATATCTTTATGATGAGATGATCATCTAGGTGTCAAAGTAATATATGACCCTTAGGGATATATTACAATACCCGAGTACACAGAATCAACAAGAGATAAGAAAGTACATAAAAAACCCAAACTATTCATTTTTGTGGAAAACCTTTATTCACAACAACCACTAGTATTTACTGGGTTATTACAATGTGCCGCTTACTATGCTAGGCATTTTACCTGTTTAACCTTATTTTGATCTTCATAGGTCCACTCATTGGCACTATTATAATATTTATTTTAAAGATGAGTACACTGGAAATTGGAGAGGTCAGCTTATTTACTCAGGGTTATACAGACAGTGCATGACAGACCTGAGACATGAGTATAGGGATGTATGATATCAAATCCATAAATCTATCCCCAAAGTGGATATGAAACATTCATATATATTTAGTGAATTTAACAATAATGTGAAATGCCCTTTCAAAATCTGACAAACAATACACGCTTACGATCAGATTAGTGTGGTAGAGCTTGAGCATTAGAGCAGGAAAACCTGGGTAATGTGCCTTCAGACAATTTACTCTGTGAAGCCAGTTTTCTTCTCTGTAAAATTAATATCATGATACCAACATTACATGGTTCACTTTGTTTTAAAGTTTGTTTCTTCCATGAGTAAATGAGAGACAGAGAGAGAGAGAGAGAGAGAGAGAGAGAGAGAGAGAGAGCGCAAGAGAGAAGAGAGAGACAGAACCTTACAGGGTCTTCATGTCAGGACCCATCCCTCATTTCAGCTAGCCCCAGATCATGGGTACATTTGCCAAGTCTACTCTGGGAAGTTTCTGGATGCAAACCAGACGTGTTTTAATGTGGCTTAGCCTTGCAGAGCACTGCATTTAACCACTGCACCACTGTTCAGTCTCAATGTTACACCATTCTTAAAGGAGGACTATAGGTAATGTATATAGAATGCTCAGTACTTTGTAGACAATCGTCACCTTAGTCTCTATTTACATGTAGCATAAAGCTAATTACAGTCTTTCACTTATTTATTCAGTATATTTTTACTATGTACCTATATGTGTTATGCACTGAACTGTTTACTGGGAATAAAATCTGAAAACATACCAGCCCTACCCTGAAGGAGATATAGTCTAGTCTTAAGACATTCATGGCAACATAGGGTCCTTCAATCAACTGGAAAAACAGAGAAAAGGTATTGTAACAGTTCAGTTAAGAGACAAGCGGCTGAACTGGAGCAGTGACAATAGGTCGAAGTGCAGGGCACTTATATCTATTGATGATATTCAGTAAACAGAATTGATGGAATGTGATTCTTTTTTTTTTTTTTGGAGAGGTTGTCGCTACAGGGCGCGTGCGCTCGCCAGACAGATAGAGAGAGACATAGAGACAGAAAGCGAGAAATCACCCCCCAGGGGGGATGGTCACACAGCCATCCCTTCTCCTCCTGGGATCTTGGGCACGCACGCACGCACACGCGCCCAGTGTGAGTTTTAAGCTACCGGGTCCGGGACGCGAACCCCGGTCAACTACGTGGGAGTCCAGCGACATAGCCATTACGCTAACTGCTGGTTCCCTGGAATGTGATTCTTAATGAGATAGATATTTAGGGAGGGTAAGTATAAAGGGAAGAATGTAGGTTAATCCGGTTTTCTGTTTGATCTAGAGGAACAACTTGTAAAGTAGTGAGCTAAACCAAAATATTTTCTCTTTAAAATCTCACTCATGGGACCAGCAGATGGCATAATGGTTACATCACTGGTCTCACACGTAGTCAACCCTGGTTCGAGTCCCAGACCTAGCAACTCAAAACTCACGCTGGCCACCAGAGGAGAATGGAGGAGAGGAGATTGGAAGGGAAGGGACTACGGGTGTGGCCATCCTTGCTGGGGAGTAATTTCTTGCCTTCTGTTTCACTGGTTAAGTGCACACATCCTATAGCAAGAATCTCTCTAAAAAATAATAATAAAAATTTAAATATGGGACCAGCAGCTGGCGTAATAGCTATGTTGCTGGGTTCCCATGTAGTCGACTGTGGTTTGAGTGTTGGTCCCGGTGACTTTAACTCATGCTCCGTTCTCCCAAGAGGAGAACGGAGTAGAAGGGATTGCGGCATGGCCATTCCCCCCAGGGGGTGATTTCTCCCTTTCTGTGTCTCTGTCTCTCTCTGTCTTTCTGCTGAGCGCATGTGTCCTATAGCAAAAATCTCTCCTCCCAAAATAAAATGAAATAGAAAATAAAATCTAACTTGTAAAATTTTCAGAGGTATTTGAATCAGTAATAGAAAGTTAAGTAACAATAATGTTAAAATTAAGTAGAAGAGGATAAATAGAAATAAAACTAAAACAAATGCAAGTTTCCTTTCTATCTATCTATATAAATTAAGTGTAATGCTTTATGATAATTAAACAAATCATTGGGAGTATAGGCAAATATTTTAGATTTTCATTTACAAGTAATCTTTAATTTTCATTTTTCCTTTGTTCATTGGCAAATAGCTAATTTCCCATGTCAGCAGTAGGTACTTTTAAGGCATGCCAATGTCCTCATTAAAGCAAGACTCAAAAAATGGGTCTAACCTTCAACTTTGAAATTGTTGTCTGAGAGCCATTCTAGCATTAGCATGCCCAAATTGCTACAATTGCAGCACAGCTGCACAGTAGGGAAAAAAAAAAAAAAAAGCCTTTATATTCCAAAGGGATGCAGTCATTGGGTCGCGCTGCTCTTTAAAAATCTATTTAGAGTTACAAGTGCAAGCTTCTTGCTGAACAAAAATCCCGAAACAATCAACCACAGGATTTCAACCAAACCTCAAGTATTTCACAAAGAAATGATATATTATTTGTTCAAAGAAAATGAAACACCTCTAAGAGTGATTTAAGTCAATAAGTAATAAGCTAAATCTTTGTTATGAATGCGTTCTGGTGTCTGAATGACTGTTGTCCTTTTGGAGGGCAAAGTGCACAAAAGATTCAGTGACCTTATGACTTGACAGTCAAATAACTATCATTATGTTCAGTCAATATAAATAAGCATGACTGACAATTTGCTAATTAGCTGCCTCTGGTCAACCAAGTGTACTTGCAACCTTAATGAGAACCTAATCAATTAATACTCAGGGCAATAAAGACCACTTGCTGATTAAGTTAGACAGAAATCATCTTTTTCTAACAGGATTAATGCTGTAAAGTGGCAAATTTTTCATTTAAAAATGATAATCCTCCTTCCTAAGACCCTCTTTTTTAGCTAACATGGTAAAATTGACATTAAATGTGAAATCTTTCATTCAACTATGTTTAAAATCTTTAAAAACATGCACTACAATTCGAATACTAAGAGGAGGACTTCTGGGTTCATTTTAATTATACACTAATCAGCTGAAAATGATATGATCATTGAGCTGAAAAAAATTTTTTTTCTTAAAATAGTCCATACTAAAGTTATAGAGAAGATAATGAAATTCAACAAAATTGTTTTTCAATTTGGGTATCTTTTCTGACAACTACTAATATGACAGAGAAAGCTTTCCAGGTGCATAAAGTTCCCCTTTTAATTAAAAAGAAAGATGTTACTACCGGCTTTCATGTAGATATAAAATAAGCTGTTAAAAGAAAAAGTTCTTTACATTATGAGTGATATTGTCATTTTAAGTCACAAACTGGAGTCTCCTCTCCTGTGACATGGTCGATATAAAACAGCATCTTTTTATGTGCTCTGGAGAGAAGGTAAACAGCCTCTAAGTTGAAATGCAGTCATAATTTGCAGGAGCTTCCAGAATTACTTTCTGTTTACAATGTATAATATCTGACTTGGGAAAGGAACACGTTTATCATTTTAGGTTAAAAATGTATCATTTGGACATAGTGACTACAAATTTATAATTCTCCTCTGAGAATAAGTTTTCCTCTTTAAAGCTTTGCAATCCTTTGGCTCAAATGATGCATTTGTAAATGCATGTATTTTATATAAGAGAAGAGAGATGGTTTCCTAAAAAAATGGCTTAAAAGCAGCAGCTGTGTATCTGCAATAACAGTTTCATGAGGCTTTTAATACAGATAAATATGCAAATATGTCATACTATTTTTAATACACCATTTTTTACACAGTGTAGTGACTGAAAACAGAGCAAACATTCTGTGTATTTAGCTTCATGAGAGAGATGCACCATTCAAAATGGGAATTATTGTCATGTTGTAGCAGGCAGTTAAAAAAATGTTTTTGGAAAGTAAATAAAACCTTCAGTCATAACAAGAACACTGACAAAGTCCAGAGAAGTGGTTCAGATTCTACCACTATGTCATCAGTATTGCTTAAAAAACTAGAAAGCACTGATCATATTCTGCTGATGAGAGAACACACAGTTAACATCTAGTGGATTGCTCAAACAATAAAACAACTTTATTGAAACTCTGGTTTTGAAGGCAAGACCAACTGGGTTTCATAATTTAGAATAGTAATTCAAGTAGTTAAATTAAGTTTTGTATTTTTTTGCTGAATCGTATAAGAGATCTATAATGGAGCTAGAATTAAATCCCACAGGTTTACTGGGACCTTCCTATGCTTTTTCCTAATATAACCTATAATGACTATTTTTTCCCCAAATACAGAACAAAGCAGAGTTTCACAGTGGACATCTATACATACCACAGTCATTAATATTTTACTATACTTCCTGTATCATCTATTTATTAAAAAATCTTTATTTATTTATTTATTTGTTCATTTACTTAGATTTTTGCTCTAGGGAGCATGCACTAGGAGAAAACCAGAGATAAAGAGTGGGAGAACGTGAGAACTCACTACCTCCACCTCGAGGGGACAGCCATGCTGCCACCTCTTGTTCTCTACTTTCTTCTCAGGGTTTTCGGTACTCACACACATGCACTTGGCATGTTTTTCAGGTCACCAGGCCTGGGACTTGAACCACAGAGTCAGTGATGTGTGATCCAGCATCTTAACCACCATGCCACCTGGTGGTCCCTTAATTAGAAAAATAGCCTTTATTTTGGGGGGGGAGCAGTTTTAGGTTTACAGAAAAATTAAGTGAAAAATGCAGAGTTCCCTCAAGCCCTCCCCTTAGTTTCCCCTATTAATGTTTCAGATTAAAGTGGTTACATTTGTTTCAACTGATGAGTGTCTTTTGTGCTGCTAAAACAGACTATCACAGAGTGACCAATGTAGAATGAACAGAAATGTAATGGATCACAGTTCTAGAGGTTGGGAGGGAAGTCCTAAATTGCCAGTATCTGGCCAGTGCCTTCATACTGAATCATAATATGGCAGAAAAAAAAATCACATGATGGAAGGGCAAAGAAAAGGGGAAAAAGAGAGAATGAGAGGGAGAAAGTGAGAGAAAGAGAAAGAGACTGAACTCATTCCCAGGATAATGAACTCACTCTGGAATAACAGCAATAGTCTATTCATGAGGGTGGAGCCCTTGAGGTCTTATCATCCCTTAATGATCTCACCTTCCAATACCATTACAATGACAATTAAATTTCAACATGAGTTCTAGAGGTGACAAACATTTAAATCAGAACATTCTGTCCCTGGTTCTCCAAAACTCATGTCCTTCTTACATACAAAATGAATTCATTCCATTTCAATAACCCCAACAGATGCTCCAGTATCTACTGGAAACTCCAAGTCCAAAGGCTAATTTAAATAATCTATGATTGAGACTCAAGGCTTGCTTCATTCTGAAGCAAATTCTCTGGCTGTAAGGCTGTGAAATCAAAACAATACAATTGTGGGAAAGCCGTAGAGAAGATATTCTCATTCCAAATGGCGAAATAGGGAAGAAAAAAAAATAAAACAAAACAAAAACAGATCCCAGTAAATCCAAAACCTAACAGGATAAATAATAATAAAGCTTAAGACTCCAGATTAATTTTCTCTGATGCCATGTCTTGCCTCCTGAATACAACGGGGAAAGATATGCACCTTTTAGGCCTCAGGCAGCCCTGTGTTACGGCTTTGCTGGGCTCAGCCCATGTATTATAGCAGCTCTCACAGGTTGGATTTTCATGTCTGCATTTCTCCTAGACCTTGGTTGCACACTGGTAGTTTTACAGTTCTGAGTTCTCAGGAGTGGCCTCACTCCCATAGCTCCACTAGGTATTGCCCCATTGGGATTCTCTGTAGCAGCTCAGAGCTGGCAACAGTTCTAGGCTTGAGGCTCTCCAAGGCATCTATTCTAGGTGGAAGCTGTCATTATTCCACAGCTCATGCATTCCCCACAACTACAAGGTTAGTACCATGTGAATGCTGACAAAGTTTACCTTCTGGAGTGATAGCCAGAATGGCAGCCAAGCCACTCCCAGATCTGCTTGAGCCATGGCTGTGGGAGGGCAAGGAGCACTGATCTGGAAAGTGAGGGTTCCGCACTTGAGGTGGCACAGGGCAGTGAATGCTGAGGTCCCAAGGGTACCTCTCTAGAAAACTTGCCCTCAAGGTCCTTGAAGGGAAAGACCTTGAAGATCTCCATAATGCCTTTGGAGACTTTTTCCCATTGTTAAAGAATAGCACTTCCTTTCCTTCTAAGCCATACTAATTCCTCCATCAGAGAATCACATGGCCACACCCTTGGTTTTCTTTCCCAAACATTTTCATTCTTTACATGGACAGGCTATGAATTTTCCAAATCTTTAGGTTCTACTTCTTTTTAAATTATAAATCCTGTCTTCGAATAATTTTTCTCTTTTCATATTTTATTATACAAGTTAAAAGAAACCATGTAGCACCTTCAATATTTTGCTTAGAAATTTCTTCTTCCAGATATTCTAGTTCACTGCTCTCGAATTATGCCTTTCATAAAACTCTCTAGGCATGAACACAACTCAGTCAAGTTCTTTCCACTTCATAACAATGACCTTTAGTCCAGTTTTGAGTATCTCAGTTCTGATTTCCATCTGACTTCATCAGAATTGATTTTACTGCCCATATTTCTACCAACATTCTGTTCACCACCAGAAGTAATCTCGAAGTTTTGGTCTTCACATACAGCTCTCTTCTTTTTCTGATACCTCACCAGAGTAACCCTTAATGTTGTATTAACAGTCACAGGTTTTTGTCTGTGAAAAAAGCATCTCAAAACTGTTCCACGTTCTCCACACTACCAATTTATTAACTTGAACTAACTGAAGTTAATTTCTTAGGGTTTCCAGGATCACACCAATCATGCAATTTCAACTTCAAATTTATTTCAGAAAAAAATCGATGTGTGAATTCCCTGGGAGTGTGTTTTATTTTAGTATCTACTCAGGGGCAAAGCCAAAACAGACACATTTCTTGTTGTTTCCTTTTGCTATTTTCTTTTTTTAGCATTTCAATTTATTTATTCAAAGAGTTCTTTTACACTCACTTAGACTGTTCTTACTATTTTCTCAGTTCATCTTTTCATGGAGACTATAGACCCTGAAGAATCTTGGCTTGTATAGAGACCTCAAGTCCTAGTATTCAGTTTATGCAGTTATGCAAATAATTTCCATAGTTTCAGCTTCAGTTTGCTGATTTCTTTTCCTTTTGATCTTCTAGAGATTTCTTTTCCTTTCCTATGAGCTCAGTCACACACTTTAAAAGGAAATTTTGTCATTTTTAAAAATCTAGCATTTTTAGTATATTTTTCAGACTACTTAGGATTGCAAGAAATGCATGTAGTGGATTTCAGGTTAATAAAAAAAACTCTTTTAAGGTAAATTTATCCCAAAATTCTGCATGAGTCATATTTAGTCTAAAAGAATATTTATTGTTTATCTGAAAGTTAAATTTAACTGGGCAGTCTGTGTTTTTATTTGCAATTCCTGACAACACTAGAATATAATCCATCATATTTTGAAAATATAATGCTAGATTGAGGCTTAAGTACAATTTAAGAAGTCATCCCGTTAGTGGATACATTTACACAATTGAGAATTTTTTTTTTTCCAATTATATCAACTTGGTTTTCACATAGACATGCTATACACAATTTTCCAGTGTCTTCAGTGTGAAAAATTCTGAGCACCTAAGAGTCCCCTTTCTTTTTAAAAAAAGAATTATTTTATAGGGGCTGGCAGGTGATCTGGTAGCTAAGGGCCCAGGACTCCCACATGGCTGATTGCAGTTCGAGTACGGGACCTAGTAGCTTGCTTTCTCACTTTCCCTCTCTCTCTCTGCATGTGTCTCTCTGGTCAAATTTAAATAAATAAATAAAGTTACATAAGATAATTCTTTTGTTTATTTTATGTAACTTTATTAATTAATTTATTTAAATTTACCCAGAGAGGGAGAGAGAGAGAGAAAGTGAGACAAGCAAGTTGCAGGTCTAGGACTCGAACTGTGGTTGGCCATGTGGGAGTCCAGCGCCCTTAGCCACCACACTGTCTGCTTCCCTTCTAAGTGATCTGCTTTTTCTTTCTAAATGCTTTCTTTACCCTTGCAGTTTAGTAACTTAAAGCTATATCTCAATATTAGCCATTCTTTGTAACATTTTCTATAAAATAAATGGAACCTTTTTGATCTATATTCAGGTCTTTTCTTTAAACTCCTGGAGTTTTTTCTTTGAATTTCCGTGGGTTGACATATTATCTCCACCCCTTACTTCCCCATATAACAATCTTATGCTGACTTTCCATTGTTTTTCACATCTACTTTGGTGTTTGTAAGTGCTTCACTCTGCATGACCTCTTATATTTGTTGTTTCCACTCCCTTAAAAATTATTTCCCTTGTGGTGTTTTCTCTTAGTTTCTTTAGTTTTGCTAGCTTCATTTTCATCTTATTTCTTATCTCCTATTTGATCCATTATCTCATGATGTCCAAATTCTCTTCCATTTTTTTTTTTTACTGTGTAAAGCAGTTGAGAAAATTTTATACTGTATTTGAAGTGCATTTTATTCCAATATACCCTATTTGATTTTTTTTTTTTAAGAGAGATTTTTGCTATAGGATTCATGTGCTTGCCGGAAAGACAGAGAGACAGAATGAAAGAAATTACCCCTGGGGAGATGGCCATGCTGCAATCTCTTCTCCTCTAATCTCCTCTTGGGATTTTGGGCACACATACACACACACACACACACATACACACACACACACACACACACACACACACAAACACACACATCTGGCATGAGTTTTAATCTGCTGGGTCTGGGACTCAAACCATGGTTGATTACATGGGAGTCTGACATTCAGTAAATTCTATTTAAATGTGTGCAGTAGGTGTAACGCTCATGTTCAATATTATTTGTTTTGTGTCTCAGGTATCAGAGGGAATTCTTTTTTTTTTTTTTAAGAATTTTTTTCCTTTTATTTACTCATTTACTTATTTTAATTTGACCAGAGAGAGACACAGAGAAAAAGAGAGAAACAGTGAGAAAGCAAGCCACCCAGTCCAGGACTCAAATGGTGGTTGGCCATGGGGGAATGTCCTGCACCTTAACCGCCATGCCACCTGCTGGTCCCAGGAACTCTTTTTCTTCTAATAGCCTCTTCTTCATTCTTCTGATATATCAGTAGAGTTAGAGGATGGGTTGTACTCCTGGGCTTCACTTTCACTTCATTTCCCTATTTCAGCACAACTGAGATATTTTCTGGTGTGGTTTGTGTTGCTTGACTACGCATTTACTTCCTAACTTTGTTGACTGCATCTTGCTAATCCTGATTAAGCCAATTGCTCCAGAAATCATTTCCTATTTCCTTTTCACCTACTAGGTCCAGAATAGAAATGACCAACCTTGGGACCAGCAATTGGCGTAATGGCTATGTCGCTGGACTCCCATGTAGTCGACCACGGTTTGAGTCCTGGACCCGGTGGCTTAAACTCATGCCGGGCACGTGTGCGTGCGTGCCCAAGATCCCGAGAGGAGGAAGGAAAAGTGATTGCGGCATGGCCATCCCCCCTGGGGGGAGATTTCTTGCTTTCTGGCTCTCTGTCTCTCTCTGTCTTTCTGGAGAGTGTATATGCCCTATAGTGAAAACTTCTCAAAAATAAAAAGAAATTATTTGGTTACTGTGATCACCAAATAATTTCCATAGTTTCAGCTTCAGTTCACTGATTTCTTTTCCATTTGATCCTCTAGAGATTTCCTACATTAAGCCAAGCTTAATGGCTCTTCAAGCCAGGGCTGCAGGTTATTGTACTGAAACAATAATGGATATGTTATATTCCCTAATGGGAACAGACTAGATTATTTTTTTGGTCCTACTTTTACCCTTAATTTCTGTGCCTTCAAATTAAGAATATATTGGGACACTATCAATGAGGTTTTTTAAAAATGCCTTAAATTTTTTTTTTAATTGTCAGAGGGCATGTATTCTTACCAGAGAAAGAGAAATAGAGAGGAAGAGGGAGAGAACACTCTCAATGGGACGTGCCACAATCCCTTCTCCATTTCTCTGTCCTGCGGAATTTGGGGCATGCACATACATGCCCGGCATGTTTTTGAAGCTGCTGTACTGGGACTAGACCTGCAGTCAACCATGTGGGATCTGGCTTCCTTACCCACTAGGCTATGTTAGCCCTAAACACTTTTTTTTTTTTTTTTAAGAATTACTTATTTATTTACTATTCTTATTTTCAATTTGAACAGAGAGAGAGAGAGAGAAAGAGGGAAAGTGAGAAAGCAAGCTGCCAGGTTCAAGACTCAAACCAGGGTTGGCCAAGTGGAGCCTAGTCTTTTAACCATCACACTACCTGCTGGCCTTCCTAAACACTTTTTCAAAAATAATTTTCTTCACACTATTAGAGGAGGATCTCTGTATAGATTCCTATAATTTTATTTCAGTTTGGTTTAAACTGTTCTGTATTTAGATATTGCATTTTGATCCTTTCCCAGTGTTAGCATTAGTTACACTTAAAAAAAAATGTTTACCTCCTTTTCTTAATTTTTGACAAGTTCTATGGGAAAAAAACTGTGAACCCAAGTTGTTTGTCATTTTCCCTCTAATTGCTCATTTTTTTTAAAGGTATACATTCCCAAGAAAGTAATTTTATTTCTTAAGATCTCAGCTTATATAACAAAGAAAAAGTAAAATGATGTATGGGGTCTGCCCATTTCCATGATGTCAACATTCATGAAGAGATAGACAGCAAATCTGGAATTCCCTTCCTTGCCTGGCCTGTATGCAAAAGTCGATGTTCTCCATAGTCAGTATTCCCCTTTATAACTTCAAGTTCCCTTGTCTCAAATTTGGCCTTAGATATGTGCTGAGATAGTTTATCTGCAGTAACAGGAGGGAGGCAGATGTACATAGAAAATTAAATATGAAGAGGAGGGAATGGAAATTTTTCTCTGATTCCTCTACTATCTTGTGAATTAAAGTTATCAGCAGAGAGAGAAGAAGGAGGAGGAAGAGTTAGAAGTCTGAGAGAAGAGAGAAAATTTTGAACTAATTATCAAGGAATGTCAGAGTGAATGGATCAGAAAATATAGCAAAAATATGGATTAGCACAAAAAGTTCTATAAGGGTAAATGTTCATAAATTTAAAGTCAGACTAGTCAGTATAACTATTTTTTTTTTCACTAGCCATGTTTAGTTGTCCAGGTGCAGGTGAAGAATGGGCAGTATATTGGATTTAACTAGGGTTGGAGTTTGTCAACTGAGTGTAATGGAAGGAGTGAAAGGGGACAAAGACGGTTAGGCTTAATGCACAGGGCCATCATAATTATGTACCATGAAAATTGTTGAAAATTTTAGCTAACTATATGAAAGAGGACAAGAGGGATCTAAGAAGAAAGGGCAAGAGGGAACTAAGAAACATCAAGAGATGGTAGGATGAATGAATTTAAGAATCAGTGTAATCAGAGTACTAAAGGAATTTAACAAAAAGATAGGTGGTGGCCATCAGAATGAGATGCTCAGAAAGGCAATATAGAGAGCTTGTTGTTATTGGCAATGACAAGGCCCAACATACGACCGTGAGATTTAGTGTCTGTAGCTGAAGAAGAGGAAGTCAGGTATTGGAAAGACCACCTAGACTACTTACCTTAGAAGGAAACTGTTAACAAGCAATAATTGAGAGAGAACCTGAAGTTAAAATATTCAAGGAATGGGAGAAATAATCTAAGAGTTTAAAGTTGAATAACATAAGAACTTTTGCAACAATATTTTTCTAAAAGATTGGCAAAGATGAAAAGGACTGATAGGTTCCAGTACTGACCACATATGGGAAAAACACGGTACAATAGTTTCGTAGCCAGTTTAGCAGTATTTATCATAATTCTCATACTTTCATTTAGCAATTCTATTTTGGGGAATTTATCCTAAATAAATTATTTCATAAGAACACAAAGACATTTGTACAAGACCATCCAACTGCAGAAATGTTTATAATTGTAGAGAACTGTAAATAACCTTGCTATCTATCAACAGACATTTGGTGAACTAGTCAATACATTATCATATACCCATCAATAAAAAAGTATGCAACCAGGGCTGTGGTTAAAGGCACTCAATTCCTACACAGACTACCGTGGTTAGAGTCCCAGACCTCATGGCTTTCACTCTCTCTCTTTCTCTCTCTCTCTCTCTCTCTCTCTCACACACACACACACAGTCCCTCTGTGGCCAAATTGAAAAAACACAAATGAATAAATAAAGTGAAATTAAATAATTCTTTTAAAAAATCATGCAACCATGAGAAAAAATGAAGGAGTATGTATAAATATGATATAGTGCTCATGATATTTTACTAAGTAAAGGAAAAAAGATTTTTTTTTAAATGGCACACGTTCTTTTTGTTTTAAAAAAATTTCTTTTAAATCTTGGATTTTAAAAGTTTGCACAGGTTCTAAAATAAAAAATAAAAAGCTATAGGATGCTTGTGCTAGCTAAAAAGAGAGAGAAAGAGAGAAGAAAGAGAGAGAGAAAGAAAGTGAGAAATGATGGCCCAGAAGCTGGTTTCAAAAGTGATAAATCATTTCCAACGGGTGGGGGATGTCCATACTGCAATCCCTTCTCTTCCATTCTCCTTTCAGAATTGTGGGCATGCACACACACATGCCCAGTTTATTTTCAAGCCTCCAGTCCAGGACTTGGACTGCAGAGTTGGCCATGTGGGATCCAGTAACCTTATCCTCTATGCTACCTGCTGACCCAAGAAAAAAATACTACTATAAAATCAATAAAGGCCCTCTGGCAATTAAAAACAAATAATATTAAAATATCTTCTGTAAAGGGTGGTTGTGATGACTACATGAGTTAATATATGAAGAAGTGTAGAATTATAATTGGCTCCCAGTAAACAATAGCTGTTATTATTGGTGACAGTGAAAAACTCATGAGATCAGAAAATCAGTTATGGGTTGAGTGTTATTCTTGACCAATAGTTTTACTAATCAAACTGGGAGAACTATTAGTGATTTATAGATTGTTCATATGGCTTTAGGACCAGTTGGCTTCTTTATCATCATCCATAAATCTTAAATCAAAATAATTTTTCAAGTACCTCTTATGTGTGTGGTAACTTAGACACTAAAAGAATTTAAGAGATTCATGCTCCCAAATAGTTTATAACCTGGAAGGGAAGCAGATGAGCTTATTGCAAACTGTATAAGACCAAGTATAAAAAGAGCTCAGTTTTAAAGAAATAGTTGTTTAGTTTCAAGAGTGATAACGGAGAAAGGGAAAGCAGGCATCATCAAGTGACATCATCATTTTTGTGTGTGTGTGTGTTTTTTATAGATGAGAAAAGGAAATCTTTGTTAGTGTAGCTAAAAATGGCAGAAGCAGAATTCAAACTATCTGTCCAATTCCCAAATCCACACTTTCAATTTCAATACTAAAACTCACACTATCTTAGATACTATAGTTGTTATATTGTTCATCATGATTTGTACTGTTTTTCTTGGGTGAGAATGGGTGCCTTTACGTATTGTTTGGCTACTTGAGTTTTCTTGTACAATTTCACTTTGATCGTAGTCCTTACGTAGAATTTCTCCCAGTGCCTGTCTGCCTGCCTTCCTCCTTTCCTTTCCTTTTCCTTTCTTTCTTTTTACTTTTTAAAGAGGTTTTTGCCTTAGGGTGTGTGCACTCACCAGAGACAGACAGACAGTGAGAGAGAAAATGAGAAATCATTCCCTAGGGGAGATGGCCATGCTACAATCCCTTCTCCTCCATCCTCCTCCTGGGATCTTGAGCACGCATGCACATGTGCCCAGTGTGTTTCAAGCCACTGGGTCCTAGGACCTGAACCATATTTGGCCATGTGGGAGTCCAGTGACATAACCACTCACCAACTACTGGTCCCATTTTTTTTTCTTCCTTAAAAATAGTTTATTAGGAAGACTTAGATGATTGTACGCTAACTTGAGCAGTGAGGTTATACAAGAAAGGGCTTGAAAATTCCCTTTCTAATGTCATCTAAGAGTTGGGTTCCATTTATATACAACTTGTTCTTTCCTCAAACCTCTAACTTCAGCCTGGAGTTAAGCAGAAACATGGCTTAAAGCTTCCCTCAAATCATTCTTGGGCTTCAGACAAAATGGTGGGTAATTGACTCAATAATTCTGTCGGTTTCTTCATTTGAAAATGCAGCACAGAAATAGTGACCATTAAGTGGTAACTCCTGTCTTGCTATCAGGATTATATAGCAAGAACTACTTCCTGCTCACAAAATCACTTTATTGACACTAACTGCTTTTCCTCACTACTGGGCAACATTTTAAGACATTTCAACATGTTTCCTTCTTTAATTAGTTATGCAAACAGTATACCACCTTCAGGAGCCAACACAGTAGAGAACTGAGCCACTTTGGGAGTCAATTTCCAGATCTGTAACTTAGTAATGAGATTATTTTAGGCAAGTCTTTTCATATTTCTATGGTTCTCTTTATCTTTTTGGAAACTAGGGAATAGTCAATGTTGCCTATACAATACTGTCACTTAATTCTTTTCTATTATGCATCATAATCATTTACAAACTAATTTCATTTGCCTTACCATGTATAAGCTACTTCAAAGCAGTAGCTAATGTAGTATATTGCACCTGACCAATGATTATTAGATAGATAATTCATATAACTGAAATATTTCCAATAAATGTTCAAATGTTTAATCCTCAAGAAAAATAGAAATATTGAATTCTAATTTAGTAGTGTTGAAAGCTTTGAAGAATAAACATTTTTAGCTTTTAAGCTCCTTGAAAGCAGAAGATATATACAAATGTCAATTTTTTTTATGCTCAGGTAACAGTGGGACGTACCAAATGATTTAATTAATGCCTTTGAAATTATATTAACTTAGAATGATTGATTCTAATGCTGATAATGCAATCAGCACTTTAAAAGTCTAAACTATGACTTTGTATGGCATTTTGCTCCCTTTCCATATTTTTCTCCTCTGGGAAATGGAAGAGCATCTTAAAAAACCTCTTTAAATCGTAGACTTTCTCTATAGTAATTCAGTCTAAAATCTTTTTCTCCTTCTGAAAGCTGGGGGAGAGAGTCCTGAATGATTGATTGGTGAGGTGTCCCCTGGACACGCTGGTGCAAACACCATGCAACCACTGATTGATGTGCTCACTCTTTCACGAACACATTCATTTTCTCTTCTCTTTTTCACACAATTTATTCATCCCATGGTGCATTTATGCCTCCATTATCACTGTCTTCCAATTTTTAAGCAGGTGACAAGATATAAAGTTAACGCGTATAAAGTGGTAAGGCAAGCTTGTCTTGAGTAAAACAAGTGATCTTCCCATATATCCAGGAGAATATGTATTCAAGGGTTTCTCTTCCTTTAATTGCAACTTTAAAATAACTTTGGAGTTGTGAAGGCAATAAGTATGGGATTGAGGAGTGAAGTTAGAGATAGCTGTATTCAATCAGTGATTAACACCAGGGTTGACCTGGGAATCGGGAAACCAAAATTCTAGGTAAGGTCTATGAGCCTCTGAGCTTGGGAAGTCAATTAAAGCTTTTGGAATTCAGTTTTCTTATGTGTAAAATGCGGAGATTTAATTAGATGGTTTTGAAAACTCTTTCCAGTTACAGTGTCCTGTAATCTTACAAATGCCATCAATGATACATCATGAAGGAATCTGATACTCTTGAAAAGTTTAGTCCAAAGTCATTGCGCTTTTCTGGGAAGGCTAAGCATGGTACACATTGTTAATATGATTTAAATATAAACTACATATCCACTAGGAAACATATTGACAATTCATAAAAGACTCTGTCATGTAACTCATGATTCTTTGAAACAAACAATTCTGGGCCCAGCAGATAGCGTAGTAGATGGCATGGACTCCCACACGGTATTCTGTGGTTTGAGTCCCCAGTGGTTTGAAAATCATGCCAGGTGTGTATGAGAACACGCCCAAAATCCCTAGAGGGGAATGGAGGAAAAGGGATTGAGGCATGGCTATCCCCTGGAGGGTGATTTCTCACTTTCCCTCTTTCTGTCTCTCTCTCTCTCTCTCTGATAAGTGCACATGCCCTATGGCAAAAATAAAATAAATAAAATAACCCCAAACATAAACAATTCTTTAATCCACACGTAAGGGCAAATATTAGTTCTTAGAATATTTGGAAGGCACTGGTTACACTGGGGTAAGAGGGAAATCCTGAAGGAAAGTAGAAATTTAGTTTAAAAATTGGTTAGCTTTTGGGTTTAAAAAGGAGATAAAGTATTATCTGATGTGAGGGAAGGTTGCTTTCATGTTCCAAGATGACTCATTTCCATATGGCTTCTCACTTCAGTGAACTGCAGGACAGCTCTCTCAAATCAACCAAATCACATTTTAACTTTTCATGAAATTAAGCATTTTGAAATATCATAACTCAAGAGACTCCCACAATAAAATAATACATAGTATTATCTATAACCATTATTGTTCCAGATTAAGGCTTTAAGAAATCTGATCCTGGACACTACCAAGCAAATGCTAAGAGCCTAAGTAGAGATAACTTTCATTTACAGGTTAAAAAATAATGGTAAACGTTTATTTCTTCATTAATTCAAATAATATTTGTTAAGCAGTTAATTGTTAGGTACTCTTTAAAACAATCTTTGGTTAATTTTATTCTTCCATATATTCTTACTGGAGATGACACATATCCAGGTGATGATTTTGATGTTCAGTTGGTTCACATCACCCTCCCACTTTTCCTTTTCCCATCAGTAGCTCCCTTTCAAATAGTATTTTTCTTCAAAGACCTGCCTGCCTTTTACTGAGCAATGGGATTAGTGCCAGACTGCAATAAGCAATTTGTTCATCCTTGGAGAGCACATTTGGGCTACCCATGATACAGGCATTTAAATGATTTTATTCGTTCACCTGTGTTGAACATTAAGGGGGTAAATTTTCAGTCCAGGGACTTGGCTTTAAAACTCCAATTGATGTTAATGAGAATTGGTAATGAGCCCCTTCTTCTTAATTAGTGGCACCATACCTGTGACTGTAGGAGGCAAGGCTGAGATGTGGGGAGCTTAACGAGGTGATAACAAGGAGAAAATGTTCAAGCTTGAATTTTGGCCTGGTCCATACCTCACTATGCAAACATACGTTAAGAGCTGATGCTTTAAAGTAAATTTATTACCTGGCTTTTATGGCTGTGTAGACCTACCCTAAGAGCAATTCATCTTTTCTATAAAAATACACTTGTTCCATAGAAAAAGAGTGAGGCAGAAGAAACTAAATCAAAAGAGCAAGTGTATGATGGGAGTTCCTCTACTTTGTTCATGGAGAACAATTTTTATGTTGAAATATGCTATCTCTTGCTGATTCCATTTGCTTCAATTAAGGAATACCACAGCTTGTGAACCTTATTCCACACCCAGGGGCAACATTCCTTTCTTTAGGTAAATTGAACCTCTAAATATCATTCAAGATATTATGGGAGATGATTTAAGGAATAAGAGCCTGACTTTTATAGCACTTTTCCTTGAATATTATATAATCATTACAGTGTCTTGGTAAAAACACAAGTTTTGATCTTGCATATTCTATCTACTTGAGTTGCTTCTTACTGAGACAGCACATGACCTAATCCAGCAAGAATAAAAATCACAGAATCATAAAATTTTCACTGTATCAAGGAAAGGACATAAAAGTTGGATTATTGGTTTTGTTTGAATGATGTGCTGTAATTTCGTATGCCAACAGAGTGGAGCACAAATCCTGGCCTGCCAGCTTTCATTACTAGAACTCACTTTCTTACCTCCAAGTAACTTCCACCTAGTCACAAAATAAATCTGGCTTTCTTAACTTATTGAAAATGAAACTCTTTAGCCCCAAGTAATTAACAGGAACTTCAGGACGATAGAGGATCTACTTCATCTGGCTGGGAGTGGGGATGGGAGGTGGGGGAGAGACCTCAACAAAGACCTTTTATTATTTTTCTAGTTTGCAGTTATCCCTACATCCAAAAATAAAGTATTACTATGTATGCATAAATTATTGCTATATTGCTTTGTCCCCTAGAAATACTATTTTTGGTTCTTTTAACTGGTTTCATTGTACTAATTGGAAAAATTGTGATTAAATAAAAGTAAAAAACAAAAAATTAAAATCAGATAAAAGGTCAAAGTGGCCAGATTTGGTTGTTAAATACACCATTTTGTTTCTGGCATTGTACAACCATGGAGTCAATCCTGACACCATGATTAGCTGTCTGAGAAGTACATCGTACAGATTTTAAAGGGGAAGTGTGTGGATGACAGTCTAAATTCAATGGTAAACAGCACAACGGGCATAACATAACCTCAGGTTGTCAGTGATAGAATCCTTATGTACAAAAAAATATGTTAGAAGTCCATATGTAACTAAAGGTATATGTTATACAAATCACCAGCCATTCCGAGTTATTTAAATGGCAAGATTTTTGTAAAATAATATATACCGATGAGGTCAGAATTTTACCCAATTTGGAGCAGCTATAGAAATTCTCAAAAATGTTTATAAGTTAAATAACAAGTAACACTTAAAGTTTCATACATTATAGTTTACCTTAAATTCCTAGCAGTCTTAAAATTCATTTGCCCCCTATAATAATATTGTGAATGCTCCTCTTTGAAGGTTCACAAAAATCATTGACAATGAACAGGTTAGTAAGAGAAAAGGCATATAGATTTTGTTTAATGTAACATCTATATATGGGAACCATAAAAAAGAGAAGCCCGGTGGCTAAGAGTGTTCTATCCTCTTCATGTGAGAAAGGAAAAGGGGGTGCACACAATTTGAGAGTAAATTATTTTTAGGAGGAAGAATGGCTTCCTCAGATGTGAGTACATGATTCTCTCTGGGAGCTGGATGGGCCTGGGAGATGGAAAATAGCCTGTGACAAAATCTATCATTACATTTACATTCCTGAATCTTCCTTCTCACAATGTAAGTTTAGTTAGTGAAACATCAGGGAAGGGCAGAAGGCAATTGTCTCCTTTTTAGCAGGTCTAGTCTCCAAGCTGGTAGTAGGATGTCAGAGTAAAGTCCCTCTGCATTTTGGAAGAGAAACAGGATCAAAGATAATTGAGAGACAAGGATAGGGGGTAGATCAGAGAAAGGAGCTTGGTTTTGAGGCTGTCTTTTAAAACCAGCATGTCGAAGTGCCAGTTTTTGGAGTATCATTTGATAAGCCCCAACAATATCTCTAATGAAAATGTCTTAAAGCATCAAGATTAACAACGAATAAAAAAGGAGAGATTGTAGGAGTAGAAGAAACTATAAAATTATATTACAGAATTCCAGATATTTGAGATATCTTATAATTACTTGAACACGAATGTCAATGCAGAGGTGGGGCACATTAGAAATACACTCCTTTTACCTAAAAACAGGACAGTCTATCTACTTTAGGAGTCTATAGTTCATGATGTGGCCCTCTAAAAAGCATCCTCTTTATGAACCTTATTTATTCTCGTGGGTGAAATTACCACCTAAGAAATCCTGGCATATGATAGTCAGATGATGGGACAGTGGTAAAATGCAACACTGTGGGGCTGATTCACATGAGAAAGTTCCAGATCTGTGTTCAATTTACCCACTGAGAATGGCAGATGTGTGTTTGCCCATGATTCATGGTTGGCTGAAGCTGGGGGTGGATCATGGTGTCGAGACTCTGTTGGGGGGTGCTGTATATCTTTTTCTCTCTCTTTCTCTCTCATTAAAGAAAAAATAAACTTTAAAAAAAGAAGTCTTTGTATATTACAGAGAATTAGGAATGACTTGTGATTAGAGAGAAGTATATAAACTAAAAAAGTTGAGTGTTTAAATAAAAAGAGCTTAAGAAGGAGAGAACATCTTATGGTCACATTACTTTTTCAAATGACTTTCTTTTTCTAAAAATAAAACTTTCTTTAAAAAAGAATTTAGAGGTACTTAAGAAGATACATAGTATAAGTCTATATCCCTGGGGTTAACACAGGCATGGATAAATTATTTTATGTAGAATTTTTTATGATGAAATGAATAATTATTAAAACTTTTAAGACCTTCCACAGTCTTTATATGGGTTATTTTCCACTTCTTATCTCTTTGTATGTGAGATTTATTATCTCGGTATTGCTTAAGTAGAGTGGGTAGTAGAGAGTAATATGCTCCGCCAATTTGGAAGTTAAAGAAGAACTTTAAAAATAGCATATTAGTTCTGAATTGGGAGCTGATAATGTCTTTTTTGTTATCACTTAAGTTGTATGATGTATTAAGAAATGGAAAACTGGCAGAACATAAAAGTGAATGAAAATACTTAAAAGTGCTGCATGAGGTAAGAGGAAGAGCAGTCAGCCAACTTCTGAAAAAATTATATAAGATATAACCTAATGATTTAACATCTCCAAAAACTGAGAGCTTTCTATGTTTTCAAAGAGAAGGCCATGGCAATGAGGAGTCTACAACTGGGAAGAGACACTTATTGTTAATGGAGATGACTTAAAATGTCCCTGTTATAATGTGAAATGCTGTATAAATCAGAGAAGCTGTTATGTAATAAACATCAAGCTAAGAGTTTAAAATTATTTTTTCCACTAATTTTCATTTAATATGGAAGATCAAATATATATTGTATTCTGAGTTTTGAGGTTTTAAAACACACTATACGAAAGGTTTTTTCTAATCCTGTTCTGTAACAAATATTGCTTAAAACATATTATACAAAAGTTCTTATATGATATTCTATGAAATCAGAGTAATCTTAAGTATAATATACCAAAACAATTCAATAAGAATCTACTATTTATAAGTTGTGGACAGATCTGGAAATATAAAGACAAATAAGACCTAGGAATGAAGTCACTCAAAATGAGAAAAGAGAAAAGGATTGGGGAAGAAGACATATGAAATAATAAATATAATAAATATATGAGAAATGGATCAGCAGAGCCATGGATAAAGTTTTGTGAATATTCAGATAAGCAATTTTCCACTGTGTTTTTTAAACTTTGTATATGGCATTTTACATTTAATTTTTAAATGAGTATTTTTATAAACTTTCAGTTAGTTACTTACTGACTTAGTCACTTCTATTGCTGTTACCAGTAGTTTACACGAGTTGTGTCAAGCAATCCACACATATATTCACTTAGTCCTCCTTGAGAAGGCACTGTTCATGAAACTGCTCGTAGGTTGTAGACACATGGAATAGTTTCTGTATGAAAAACTCAGTGTCTCAATTTATAATACTAAGGTGAATCATCTTGAATATCATCTCCTAATCTTGACATACCAGTCTCATCCTTTAATTCCTCTATTTTTCTATTTCATCTTCCCCAGGTAACTGGTCATAGTTTTTTGTTCATTCTACCTGAAAAAAGTCTCTTTAATCTACATATGTGCTTTTCATTGCCACTGCCTCAGCTTAATCCATACTCCCACAATGTGTCTCTGCCTCCCTTTCTCCCTTTTCCATCAGCCCCAGCTGTTAAATTTTCTTTCTAAAAAGCAAGGCTTATCATGCCATCCTCATACATAAACATTTTCTGCTCACTTTGTTGTCGGCAGGATAAACCTAAGACTTCTGAGCTTGGATATAAGGTTCATCACACTTTAGCTCTAAGCTACCAGGCTCATCTTGCCACGCCCAAGAACGTATACTTACGGTATTTCCCACTATGCTCGTGCCTTTCGCAGAAAGTAAAGCTGTTTTCTTTCTCTATAAATTCCCTACTTTTCTTTTCCAGGCAAATTTCCAGACATGCAGTAACTTATCAATACTAAAGTAGAACTTTTTAGGTTCTCCCAGAATTAGCAATACATTCGTTGTCTTCAGCATTCCCCTATTTCTTTGGTTCTTACCTTTGTAACTGCCCTTACCACTTTACTTTGTATTGTATCAGGTGACATGTTTGCTTCTCATTACTTATGTCTTATACTATTGACTCATAAAATCTCAAGCTCTAATCTAATATTTTGTATGTATTTACTACATATGACATTCAGAAAACCGAAATGATTAAACTATGATATTGGTCTCATTCCATAATAACACCAAAAACATTACTATTAATAAATAACATCAAGAGCAAACACCTATGTAACACGAAATGATATTGTTCTAATGCATCACATATATTAGCCCATTTAATCCTCATGACAATAGGCACTATTATCACCCTCACTTATAGTTGAGGAAATTGAAGCATAGAAAAGTAAATAATTTACCTAGGCTTGTTCTAGCACACTCCAAATTTCCATGAAAGATATTCATTTGACTCTAAAAGACATGAACATATAAACAAACAGAAATTTTGTGTTCAAATTAGTTTTGGAAATCTTGGATTCAATAGAGCTAAACAAGTTTCTTTATTGCAGAACTTTTCAGAATCCTTACTCTGCCAACAAGCACTGAGGCAGTGTGAAACTCCATTAAGGTTACATTTGGCCTGATTTTCTAGCTACAGAGCCTTTTGGTGGCCAAGCATCTTGTGGGACTAGTGATCTGTGAAACACATTATAAGAAACACGGCTGGAGGGTTATTTAAGGTGACATGATAAACCTGTTGTCAATTAATGCTTGCATGCCTCCTTCTTTTCCTCTCCTCTCCATCTAAAGATAGGTCATAAGTTCTATGGTCCTGCCTACGGGCAAAGAGTGAACAAATAAACTGTCTAAGACTCTGGTTAATTTTCTTTATTTCTTCCCTCCTCATGGTTTACAGATTTTAGTTATCATTCAGAAACATATACTCTTTCTAATTTTTGTAACGGTATCCAGTAATCTCAAACTATAGTATAAACATTTTATGTTATAGCTTGAAAACTTCAACAACTATATATACCCAGTCGAGAATTGTATTAGAACTGTATGAACCTATACCTGAACCTCTATGCTACCTCTAAAGGTAGCAAGTAGACTATATGCAGGATTAGAAACTTTAGACCTGAGTTTGCACTCATTAGCAGTGAGGTCTTACTATTTGCCTCAGTTTCTTTATTTGTATATTGAGTATTTGAATAGCAATCTCTCAAATATCACATAGTTCTAAAGTTCAAATATATGCAAATTGCTCCTCCAAATTTATTGAACAGAAAAATATTAAATATCAAAATTACATTAGTAGAATCCCCCATTATTACAAAGAAATTTCTGCCAATAAAATGAAATATAAACAGAAGGTTGTGGAAAGCATCATCAAGTCAAGTAAAGAACAGGAAGGAAAAAGGAATAAAATTTTTACTGCTTCCTTGGTATAGACAATTTTTTTCAGGCTAGAGAAATGGCAGATTCTTATATTGTGGTGTACAAGAACTATATGAATAAAACATGGCTGTGCAAATGAACTCACAACCTTATTCCAAAGCACCATTCGGGAATAATACGTTTAATGTCTCATCAACTTCCCCGGAAAAGTGAGAGTAAACCTGTGCACACAGACAAAACAACCATAACAAAAACCAAGGTAGAAATAAATCTGCTATGGGGAACAGATTTGATCGACATTTGAAGGTTTTCAAAACTCTAAGTAATATGCTAGTCACTTAAAAATATTCCCACATTTCTGCTTTCTCCCATCATTCTATGCCTTAAGATTCATCTGTCAATTTTGACGCATCTTTTTAAGTACCCCTCCAAGCCTAAAAATCCAGACCACAGAAGCACCCTCTTTGCTTTGAAACTATCTGATCAATCCATAGATCATTTACCTGCAAGGATTATTTGGTGAAGCTAAAGCGGCACATCAACCAGCAGCATCTGAAGGCTGAGGCGGCAGAACGTCAACAACAAATTGTCATTGGCATTCCATTTATGAACCTTCAAACGGCATCAGATCTTTTCCATGGGAAACCAGATCAGGTCAGACTAGAGCTGAATATTTCTTAACAAGCTAACCATCAAAAGAATTTACGTTTTGAATAAAAAGGCTATCATTTGTTGATTTGAATATCAAAGGGATCCACTGCAAACTCCCAGTCTAGAAAAACCTCCCTAAGCTACACTAGACAGGTGTTTAATAATCTATTATTAAGGCACTATTTTAGGTTACTCAGAATTATAAAAAATAGCTGTAACTGTGAAGCTGCAAATGGGACTGCACAAAGAAACGAATGCTATTAACATACTATTAACAATTCAAAAGAATGAGTTGACATACCAATCAAACTTGTTAATTGACTGTCAATGGCCTGTCCCTGAATATACAACATGACTGCATTATAGATTTCAAATGCTGACAGGAAGACAGTTCCATTTGCATTAACTTCATAAACTGATCAACAACCAAACTGCCACATACATTTATAATAGGAAGCTGAATCATTTCAATATTCATGGAGCTCTGTAATTGTAAATTAGGTACTGGCAAACAATACAATACTGTACATACTCTAAAATATCCTAAATTTCATTGACCTACTTTCATTCTGATTTCAAAAGACTGAAAAAAAGTTTCATATTGAAGTGATCATTACTTTAATTTATGGTCTGTGCCTTAAGCAAAATTTGCTCGCAACCCAATTTGCAACTGTGGTTTACAGTTGCACTCTCTTGAAGCATCACTGGTCTAGAAAATATGAGGTATAAAAGGTGATGTAAAAGTGATCTTACTTTACTTGGGGTTTTTGAGGACAGAGAAATATGAAACAAGACAGGATCATACTTCCTCAGGTGACAGCCAAAGATCCATTATGACAAGATATTTAGTAAATAGTTGTTAACATAACGAAAAGAAGGTTATATATTAGTCCTACACTGGGGCTTTCTCAAATCCCTTCAAATAGACCTGCTCTTCTAAAACCAGACTTACAAATCATCAATCATCCATCAGTTTGTGAATCGACAGAGTAAAAGAGAAGATAAATGAGGACTAGAGACTATTCCTAACCAAAACTTCATGATAAACGGTCTGAAATTCAATAGTTATCAGCATGGAGATATTCCTTTCAAATGCTTCTATGACCTCTTTAAGAATTAACACAGATTTTTTTTTTTTAAAGCTGTCTCTCCTAGAGGTAAATGTTACTTTAGTTTCTGATAATTTTCTCTAATCATTACCTACACATCACCCTTCCAGCTACCAGAAGTCTTCATGATGTTGGAGTTGTAGCTTTTATTTACTGAGAGTAAAATTAAAATTTTTAAATAGACTTTGGAAATCACTACATACTGCTAAATAACTAACCAAATGAGTTTTTTAGTTGGGATGGGGATTACGCCTCAATAATTTGAATGTTAACCTTAGAAGATCACCTATCCTATTAATTAGGATTTTTGTTTATCTTTGTCCAAATAAAGAGTTTATATATGTCCCACAAAGGTAATACACACACACACACACAATTTATGCATATATAAAATTTTACTTATATTTATAAATACATAAATGTATGTAATATACATGTGCATATATATGTGTGTGTACATATACACACACACTGAATACAAATATACATATGTGTCTATATATACATATATGTATATCTTGTTTCTTTCCAATATTGCTGGAGGGCATATGCATTTGCCAGAGAGAGACAGAGAGAGACAGCACCTCCTATGTGGGCAGTCATGCACAATCCCTTCTCCATTTGAACTTTTTCTTGGGCACACACACATGTACCTGGAGTATTTCTCAAGCTGCAGATTCAGGACTGAACCGTGAAGTTGAAGTTGACAATGTGGGGACCAGTCACCTGAACTACCAGGTTACTCACTAGTACAATATACACACACATATATATACACATATATATATATATCATATATATATATTTATAATTTATATATAAACATATAGGGGAGGTATATATCTTATATATAGGACATGTGAGTATATATGTGTGTATCTATAGAATATAAATGCAAATATATATAGTAGGTCATTGGGAGAGTCATGACTTATTTTTCTATCCAAAAAAATGTGTCATGATTTTCCCAACAACTTAAGATGTGTCATATATATGTGTGTGTGTGTATATATGAAATAAGATAGGATATGTGTATATGTAATGCATATGTCCTATCTAACTGTATACATATGTATATATGTATGTATATATACACATACACATATATCTTAAATAAACTTTTTATTTTAGAATAGTTTGGGCTTTACATAAAAGTTGCAAGGGCAGTATAGTGTTCCTATATAATCCAAATCCAGTTTCCCTTATTGTCAACTTCAGTTTCCCTTGGTACTTTTGTCACAACTAATGAACCAGTACTGATACATGCTATTATTAACTAGATCTTTTCATTTGAATTTCTTTAATTTTTAATCCATTCTTTTTCTTTTGCATGATCCCAATTAGTTACCACATTAAATTTAGTCATCCTTTTTGGTTTTGTTTTATTTTTCTTTTAGAAATGTAGTCATTTTTTATCTTTAGGCTCCTTTGACTGTGATATTGGGTTGCTGAAAAGTCATGATGCATTTATTTTTAACTTGTGTGTGTGTGTGTGTGTGCAGTCTTAATTTAATTTATTTTATTTTAACTTGATCATATAGGGACAGAAAGAGGGGGAGAGAGAGATGGAAAGTGAGAAAGCAAACTGCCAGGTCTGGGACATGAACCGTGGTCAGCAAACGTGGCAGTACAACGCTTTTAACCACCACACCACCTGCTTGGCCCCCCATGATGCATTTCTGCATAGAAAAACAGACAACTACATCATGGTTCCCAACAGTTTCTCAGACTTCCTGATTTTTGATGACCTTGACAATTTTGAAGTACTAGTCAGGTATTTTAAAGACTGGTCTTTAGTTAAGGATTTTTATTCTTCCCCCTCTATAGTTAAAATGTGGTTATGGCTTTTTGGCAGGAAGGACACAGAAATAAAGTACCATTCTCATAAGTGATGTATTTTTATCTTTGAAGGTTTTTAAGATTTCAATGCACTTAAAATATTATTTAGAAATAGGGATGAGCAGTTAGCGTAATGGCTATGTCACTGGACTCCCATGTAGTCGACCGCGGTTCACGTCCTGGACCCGGCGGCTTAAACTCACGCCGGGTGCGTGTGTGTGCATGTCCAAGGTCCCGGGAGGAGAACGGAGGAAAAGACATTGTGGCGTGGCCATCCCCCCTGGGGGGTGATTTCTCGCTTTCTGTCTCGGGTATAGTGGAGAGTACTCCATTACTAATTAGCAGTGTAGTAGATGTCAAGATCTGTATCAGATGCAGTCATCATCTAATCAGGGATGGAGCCAACAAACAAACGTGTCTGTAAACACATGTGGAAATGGGCATGTGGGGATATGGGAATTATGATGTTTCTAATTATGTCATTCCTGGATTTTAGGGTAAGATATATGGAAAAAGAACATGAAAAACTACAAAGAATCCGTTGGTAGAAATTAGAGGCATTGGTGCCAGTTTCTTCAGCACTGATGGAATGGCGGTGATTTGATAGTAATAGGGGAATGCTAGTGACTATGGAAAAGGGTAGGTAACCTTAGCATAAAATGTCATGCTCTCAACACTGGGCATCTTAAGATAAGTAAAGACATGGACAATGGGGCCAGGAGGTGGTGTGGTGATTAAGGCGCTGGAATCCCCACATGGCCGACCGTGATTTGAGTCCTGGACCTGGTGACTTGCTTTCTCTACCTCTTTCTATCAAAACTCATGTGAAAAAATAAATAAGTAAATAAATAATTCTTAAAAAAAAAAAGAGACATGGACAGGTATTATACTCTAAAGACAATATTAGTATAACAAACCAGGAAAGGAAAAGAAAAATAGTAGGAGTTCTGTAAATAGACAAGTGTGTCAGTTTTTTGTGTTTATGTAAGCTATTTCTTAGGAACATGCAATATCTTTGGAAAAACTGTATAGGGCTAGATTTCTCTCAGAGAGGTTATAAGCTTTAGTCAAGGGGCCAGCAGGTGGCATGCTAGTTAAGGTGCTAAACTCCTACATGGCTAACCATCGTTTGAGTCTTGGACCCAGTGGTTTGAAAATCACCCCCTAGTGCATGTGTGTGTGCCCAAAATCACCAGAGAAGGATGCAGAAGAAGGTACTGTGACATGGCCATTCCCCCAGGGAGAATGATCTCTCATTTTCCTTCTCTGTCTCTAACCAGTAAGTACCCGCATCCTATGACAAAAACATAAAAAATAAAAATAAAAATAAAGTCTAGTCAAACAAATACCATATTGGGGCAGTTGCTTACCTATAGGAGTGAAAACAGTCAAAAGGTTGTGGGAGGTTACTTAGATTTTTCTGGATTTTCAAGTCTATGAAATGGTATCTAACCTACTTTGAAAAGTTGTTGTGAGACTTAGTAGAGTGGAGAGTGATTTGGAAAGTGTATTAGATCATTGGGAAAGTCATGACATATTTTTCTATGTTTTTTCTTAAGCAGGATCTTAGGATTATATGTATAATAATGCGGACCCAAGAAATGAGGAAGTAATCGCAGGGAAAGAAGGGGTGCCATAGGAAATAGAACCTCAGAGAAGTGGCTTGTGAGTACTGGAACTAACTTTGTTCTGGATTGAAGGCTCTTAAAAGACCCTCAGCAGCAGG
>NW_006159520.1:1422629-1445925 GCF_000334495.1 Tupaia belangeri chinensis
AGCAGGAATCTTCATTCCTTCTGTAAGTTCAGGTTTCTCATGGACTTTTGTTGACCCATAGAATGTCATGGTCTCTTTTCTTTTAGGACATCTACAGATTCTTCTCACGTCAGCAGCCCAATACTGGTTCAACACACACCTTTTGGGCAAGGTGTAAATTCATTGCTTTTTATTTAGTTTGTGCCAAGCTACTTGATAATATCCCTGGATATTAATATTGGGTTGTTTGAAAAGTCATGATGTATGTTTTCTATCTTTTTTAATGCAAAAATACATCATGACTTTTCTGATAACTCAATATATTAACTGTCCTTGAGCCTTTCTTATGCAATAAACGATTGATGTTGTGGGGCAAAGGTCATACTACTGCATAAGCAGCAGCCTAGAACTGTTTTTCTCTATGAAGGAGGACAGAAGGGTTTGTCTTAAAAGAGAGCAACGGACATGGAAGCCACCAGAACAGTCAAAAGTAGCATACGACATTAAAAGGTGATACTAATTGGCTATACAAATTCTAAACCAATATTTGCTTCTCAGAAAAACATAAACTTTTAGATTTGGAGAGGATATTAGAAATAATCTGGTCTAAATCCCACATTTTTAAGTGAGAAAACAAAAGTCTGGGTTAAATGTTGGATAAAGCTTGGTAAAGTTAGCAACAAAGGTAGGCTTAGAACACAACGACCTTTCTTCTACAAGCTGTTTCAGAAAGCCTAAAGGTGAGTTAATGTTGCAGTAAACTTTTATCAAAATAGAAACTCAATTTCTTTTGAAATATGTTTTTTTTTTTTTGTCAATACTTGGACATTTAGAAGAATGACTTTTCCAACAACCCAATGTATTTGTTGCCCCATAGCACTCCTTACTTTTCTTCATATTTCTCCTATATGATCATCCCTCCTTCGCCTTTCCTTCTTGAACTCTATAGCTGTGTTCTAATTTCTTCATGTCTCTGTAGAGGAATGTATAAGCCAATGCTTCTTGTCACATTTTGTTAAAACCTTGGGAGAGGGAGGTAACTCAAAGAAGAGAAGAACTGATTTAACTATGAAGTGAGATTATGCTGTAAGGATGACCATGTGTGTCCACTAGGAGGAGCTGTCTTTGGCACACAACCCATCATATTAAAAAATGGATACATTCTTCTAATTAGTACTAGTATTTATTCATTTTAAATAATAAAACATAATAAGATTTCAATAATAAAGCACAGCTTTACAGGATTAGAGTCTGGACATGCACTACAGCTCCTAGTTATATCTAAAATAGTGATGACACTGACAATTTCAAACAAGTTAAGTGATACACAGGAAATATGTTACAGTATTTACAGTCAAGGATCTCAAGGAAGCTCCTCCTTTCCTGTCCAAAATAAAGCCACCGAGCAGCTAATGTAGGTCCGAAAAGAGTTATTGCTTAAGCTTGTAGTTTCTCAGATGTCTTCTTAAAACTAACTTTACCTTAGTTACATTAAACTTGTCTATTTGTTTATTTGGGTCTTTTTGTTTGTTTGTTTGCTCCCCCCCCCACACACAAAATTTTAGACATAATAAATTAGGAGAAAGTTGAGAGAAAGTCGCTAGACACAGGCTCATGGGCCATACCAAAAAGTGAAAACGGGTCAAGCAGGAGCCAAGGAGGAGACACAAGAATTATACAAAGCAAGTACAAACACTTAGAAATAAAACCAAGGAAAAATAGTCCAATTAATCTCATAGCCTTTGGGAGAATTCCTACTTTAGAGTAAAATAACTGGCGTTCATAACGTCACCACAAATCTTTAAAAATAAATAAAACCTTCAGCATATTGTTTTTAACATACAACGTAAAGTGGAATATATTTTACAAAGATTTTTATTCAAAATATTTAAGCAATAGCCATTTGAATACTTCACTTCTAAACAATTCTTTTCCCTATGAATTTAGAATAAATGAAGGGGTTTTATCAATTCACACTGGTTCTGATAAAAATTCAAATACAAATTTTCATTTATTTTACTGAGTTCCTTTGTTCTCCTTCCCTATCTCAAGGGGAGAGTTCTTTACAACAACTGTGTTATCTTCTGGTTCTTATTTTTTAGCCTCTGACCTCAGGCAATCCATTCAGAAAGCCTCTCAATTCTATCAGAGTATACTTTTCTTTGTTTCTGGATGCCCTAGGCCTAAGGACATCAATATGATCTGTAGAGGATTCCGGCAAAATTGTTACTTAGTGCTATTCATTAATTTTTCTTGAAAATCTCTAAGTCGTTTCTTTCATTTCATATAATCTATATAACATTTTAACACCTACCCATCCTTATAGTTATTCATGTCTTGACTATGTATTGATTTATGAAAAGAAATTCCCAGAAGTCAAAGCCTACAGTGTATTAAATCATTTCCTCTTGGAAGTCGTTTCTGCATACCTCAGTCCTTCTTGCTCCATTTCCTACCCAGATTACTAAGTTTTCTTCTTTAATGGGATGCCCCCAATACATTCCTTATGCAGTTTCACTGGGTTTTTATAGAGAGATTTTATCCTTCCTGATGCAGTACAGCCACACAGTGTGCCTCCGAGCATGATGTCCATAATCACATTACTCTCTTTGCTGTCATGCAGACTGAAAACATTCAGGTGATCTGAAATCCAGTATTACTTAGAGGTCTTTGTTAGCTTTAATTTTTTTTTTCTTCATTCTTTTTCTTGAAGGTATTTTTTTGCTCTTTCTGTTTGGTTGAACTTAATTCTCTTCATGATGACTGTTTCTCATGTTGGCTGTCTTTTGCAGATGTTGCAGTGTAATTTCTCTGTATTTCTTAGTTTTGCCGTGATCATTAATAAAGTCCCAACTATAGATTTGGCATCTCCAAATTATCATCTAAAAACCTTATATGTATCATGAAAGTGTTTAAGTAAACTGATGTTTCAGGTTAGAGTAAAAATGTTAACAGAGAAGTTAATAGAAAAAGAAAATGTCATTTATTTATTTATTTAATTAATTAATTATTTATTTATTCATTGCTGTATGGAGCACAAAATTACCAGGGAGAGAGAGAAAGCAGGAAAGTGAGGAATCACCCCCCCAGGGGTTGGCCATGTCACAATCACTTCCTCTCCATTCTGCTCATTTTCTTCTTGGGATTTTAGGCGCACATGCACACATACCCACCATGTTTTCTAGCCACCAGGTCCAGGACTCGAACTGCAGTCAGCCATGTGGGATCCAGCCACTATAACAACTCACCATTGCTGTCCCCAATACTCATGCCCCCGCTCCTTTAAAGGATAAGAAAAAAAATGAAAATTTCAAGTTCAAGTGGTCTGAAACATAGCATAAAGTAGTTTGACCTCAGATTACAATAAGGAAAGAGAAGCAAATACTGTGTATATTTATAGGTGAAATGGAGTGGAGTAATATAGAAATGGTCTTCTTGAGAACTAGTGTATGGTTCTTGCACTTCTCTGTATGTTTAGTACTTCGGAAGTTTTTGTAAGTCAACCACTGAATGCATTAGGATGACTACCTACAATTTAAGATTGTGTAACAGTCAATAAGTTTATATACACTCATACCATTTTTTGTTTGTTTCCTTAAAAATTTAAATTAGATTTATTACATGGTGGCCTCTAAAATCCCTCCAAATTTCCTGTTTGAAAGTGTTATAAGGGGCCAGCAGATGACGTAGTGGTTTTGTTGCTGGAATCCCACATGGCTGATGGTGGTTTGAGTCCCAGACCCTGTGGCTTGAAACTTATGCTGGGACTGTGCATGTGTGCGCAAGATCCCAGGAGGAGAATGGAGAAGGCACTGTGGCATGGCCAGTCCCCCTGGGGGGTTACTTCTCACTTTCTCTTTCACCGTCTCGGTCTTTCTCTCTCTGGCAAGTGAACGCACTTTATGGCAATAACATCTAAAAATTAAGAAATGACTCGCAATACATTTACTCCACATTTACTAATTTGTCCTACATCTTTAAAAATTTATTTTTTATTTTTTAAATGTTATTACCAGAGGATGCATGTGCTCACCAGAGAGAGAGAGAGAGTGAGCACTCTTCTATGGGGCGTGGTTATGCTACAAGCTTTTTTCACCCATTCCTCCTTCCCATCAGGATTCTGGGCACGCATACACATACACGTGCGTTTTTCACGCCTTTGGGGCTAAGGATTCAAATCACTATTGGCTATGAAGGATCCAGCTTCCTTAACCATGGAGCTGGTCCCTTGTCTTAAATCTTTAAAAAACATTTTCTAAGTTTCTTTTCTAGAAATTGTAGCCATTTATTCAAGATTCTTTACTTCCTAATTGTATAAATGTCTCTGGTTTCTCACCAGACTCTATAGAGGTATTTTTCCAAAGTACCTTATAGGAGTCTGCCACTAGATTTCTTTCATGTTTATATGAGTTAAAGTAGAAAACGGAGGGACCAGAAGGTGGTTTAATGGTTACATCGCTGGACTCCCTCATAGTTGACTGTAGTTTGAGTCCTGGACCCAGAAGCTTAAAATTCATGCCAGGAGTGTGTGTGTGCACGCCCGTAATCCCAATAGGGGAAAGGAGGAGAGGATTGCAGCATGGCCATCCTCCCTGGGAGATGATTTCTCCCTTTCTGTCTCCCCAGCAAATGCATGCACCCTTTACAAAAATCCCTCTCTAAAAATAAAATTTAAAAAGTAGAAAACCAAAATGTAAGAATCATGCAAAATTTTTCTATTATAAATATTAGAAAACTGAAACTTTAAGTTTAAATAGGAATATATCTATAAGATATTTCGGTATTGGAGAAATTATAGCTTGATACAGATAATTAGATGGCCAAAGTAGGATCTCTATTTAACATGATGAGGAAAAATGACATAAAAATTTTCTAAGGAAGAAAGACCTCTCAATGGATTTGAACACTTTCTTTTTCATAAATAAGGAAGATGTTTGTATTAATTAATTTAGCATACCAATTACTACTACTAATACTCTATCTACATATCACACCTTATCCAGAGGTCTTGGACATTTTATAAATATCTCATTAATCATCACAAACTCCCAGTGACACTAAGGTACATGAACTTAGGAAGATTCTTCCATATAGTCCCTAAATGCATAAGAGGGAAAATATTTAAAATGGAATATAACAGTTTATAATTTTCTAATGACTTTTTTATGGTTCATGCTGACTTCATAGAGAAAATTCAATCATATGAATCAGGCCTCATTTTTTTTTACTCAAGGATAAAAGGAAGGACACAAGTATAAAAATAACTATTTCTTAAATGTCATAATTTTCCCCCTCTCTGGAACAAGAGCAAATCTATTTCAAAGAATTAATGCAATATGTTTCTTGAATGCTTTATAAAAACAAAGAATAAAGTTTGTTTATTTTCTTTAGTAGTATATGCTCATTAGAAATAAGATTCAATTTGACATTCATTTCACCTAAATTTTTCTTTTATCTACAGCAGGCAATGTCACTCTTCCCCTTCAATATTTTCAAAGCTTTGCTCAAAACAGCACTTAAAGTTTTTACTGTGACCTGATCCAGCACTTTAATATCTCTTCTACATTATTCTGTGGCCATGCTTAAACCATAACGGACTCTTTAATTCTTCTTCCTTTTTTTTTTTTTTTTTTTTGAGCGGTTTTTGCTATAGGGCGCATGCTCTTGCCAGAAAGACAGAGAGAGACAGAGAGACAGAAAGTGAGAAATTATTCCCTGGAGGGATGGTCACGCCACAATCCCTTTTCCTCCATTCTCCTCTCAGGATCTTGGGCACACATGCACATGTTCCCGGTGTGAGTTTAAGCCACTGGGTCCGGGACTCGAATCACGGTCGACTACATGGGAGTCCAGCAACATAGCCATTATGCCAACTGCTGGTCCCACATAAATAAATAATTCTTAGAAAAAGAAAAAAGAAAGAAAAAAATTTACCTTACATATTTTCTGCATGTCCCAGTCATGTTGCTGAATTTACCCTGAGATTGAATGGGAGAAACCAGCAGTCATATAGAACATCATTTAAATGAAGTATCAGTTTAACCTGACAAAGTGCCGTGCACATTCACTTGTTCATTCATTCAATTCAACAAACATTTAATGAGCTAGATATCAGAACACAGAGATAAATATGATATAGGACCATAATTGAATTCCTAATACAATGTCCTATTGTATATTCAAAAGTGACTGAATAAAATGAAAATATATTATATATTATGTTCATAATTATTACTAACAGAAATAGTTGTGCTATTCTGGATTGGACCAGGCTTTCTGTAGCCCACACAGTGAAAAGTAATCTACCTAGAAAAATAACCAAACATAAGCTTCAGGTTCTAGTGGTCAGCAAACACAAATTAACAGGATTTTTTTTGTTGTTCCTAGAAACATAGTGAAATAACTCTGAATTAAATCTATAACATAATGAGAATCAAATGAGGTATTTAATTCTAAAATAGTCTGAAAATGATAATTCACAGTACAAATCTAAGAAGCATTATTATGAATAAAGTAATACACTTGCAACCCAGTCACAGAAAACCAAAGCACTTACTTTTGATAACCTTTAAATTACATTTTTTCAGAATATGTATCCGTTTCTCGAAGGCATCCACAGTTTTTCACATGATGCCTAAGTGTAGCCAGACTGAAGTGACATTCTTTAGGCATTTCTTCAAAGAAAGAATAAGATCTGACAGATTCCTTTGCACAAGGGGAAAAGCCATAGAAGGACAAGGTCTGGTGTGAATCTTAACCTTACTCTCTCCGTCTGCAAGAGTCCTACTCTGCTACACTGTGTTTAGCTTCTGAAGGTATTAATAACCAGCAAAACATTTCTCTTTTATTTTTTTATTACAAATTTTAACTGTCATAAAATAGTTGCAGATACTGTTCTCTGATCATTACACACTGTATTCGTGTAATGAAAAGCTGTGTCTTTTAAAAAAAATCCATAGCTTTTTTTTGGATTGAGGTTAATCTACTGTCTTTGAGCACACACGCATTTATCCCACAACATGTTAGAGTTCAGTTTAGAAATACTAATTTTCATCACTTGACAGGTAAAATATGGAACCACTAGAAAGAGAGAGAGAGAGAGAGAATAAACTTGACAAGTTAAAAGAAACATAGTCTTTCCTTTACATTGTTGTCATATGACAATTGTGACATTATAAGTATTTTCAGGTAACATTAAAATGTGATTGACTTAGTGTAACAAACACCTAAATTGCCTAGTTAATATTGAAGTACATAGAGGGCTACTTCTATAGTCAAACACCGTAGCTTAATTTTAACTGTTTATTTTGAATACAAGTACTCTAGGACACACATAATTTTTTTTTTTGTAAAAGAATGTGTAATCTAGAAACATATAGGCTGAAAGTAATTTCTCCGTGAGAATTAATCAGTAAAGACTTCGTTACATCATTCCCAGGGAATGTGCTGCTGTTCAGTGGTGCTTGTTATTGCAACAACGGCATAGTAATTGGAGTAGCCAGTGGAGATGCTAATCCTGACTGTGGACCATGACATTCCAAATATGAAGTTTATAGGTCTATCAGAATTTGAAATAGACAATCAAAGGGCCAGCCCATTGCCTGGTGGTTAAGGAATTGGATCCCACGTAGCCAACCAAGCAGTTGCAGTCCCAGATCTTGTAGCCTGAAAACCTTACCAGGTGTGTGTCGTGCATGCCTGAAATCCTGGAAAGAGGGAGAAATGCAGGAGAATGGATTGTGGTATGATCATGCCCAATAGTCACGCATTTGTCCCTCTCTCCTTCTCTCTCTGTCTCACTCTGGTGAGCACATGCACCCTTTGGACAATTTTATATATATATATTTTTTTTTTTTTGAGAGAGATTTTTGCTATAGGGCATGTGTGCTCGCCAGAGAAACAGACAGAGAGACAGAAAGCGAGAAATCATCCCCTAAGGGGGATGACCACGCTGCATCCCTTCGCCTCCATTCTCCTCTTGGGATCTTGGGCACACACACACACTCCCAGTATAAGTCTGAACCCACCAGGTCTGGGACTCTAACTGCAGTCAGTTATATGGGAGTCCAGCGACATAACCATTATGCCATCTGCTGGTCCTAATATATATTTATTTTTAAGAGAAAGAAGTAGAAATAGTATAGTATGTATAAACAGGAGAACTACAGTAGCAAGAGGGGGAAAAGCATGGTTAAGTATTAAAATCAACTTGATAGACTTTTATTGGCTTTGTACGTAGATCTAATTAAAAATCCGTTAAGACACATAACATATGGCTACTGACCAACTATCAGTCTCTTGGAAATCAGGATTTGACTTTCAGTTTATTTTAATTTTGAACTAGTTGGAGTTCATAGTCAACCAATTAACATCACTTTGATATTGTACTTGTAGAATATAGGCTAATTTAGAATCCACGCTGACTGGTTAGTGCCAGTTCAATATTGACTGACAAGTATTCTGAATAGTACTCCTGCTTGATATCAAATATCTGAAGAGGTAGACCAGATTATATGCTTTCACTATGATTTTATTTAATAGTACTGTGTGGACATTGCTTAAGAATCAAAAAGATAATTCTTTAGCTAACCAACCAACAAATCAGTTATAATTTTGTGCTATTGCCCTTTCTAGCTCTGTGTTTCCACAATGTTACAGGAGAAAAAGATTTACTGGAAGGGAAACAGACCTGGTTCATCATTCAAAGAGTTCACACATATAAGGAAGGCACTTGTTCTTACCATCTTACTGTCTCTCTCTCAGTCTGGGTGTCTATTTCCAATTCTATCAGCACTTGGCTTCCCAGGAGTTCCAATGATCTTGTGCTTGATTGTTTTTTGTGTATGTGGCAATAGTGATCTTTATAGGAAAATCTGTATTTAGGCTTAAACCTCCAATTATTCATTACTTTTCTAGAATAATAGGAAGGTCTCAGACACTCTGTTAATATTACACGTAACTCATATTTATTCATTTGCCATCACTCCATGTGTAATACATCTCTTTGGGGAAACTCATGAAGACAAGGCGAATGGTAGAGGATAGCAGGGAAACTCCTGGGTTTCTTAGTCTGTGGTCCTAATGCTAGCAATATAATCTGATGGAAGTCAGGCGAAGTCATTTGAACTTGCAGTGTGTTAAAGGAAATTGAAGGATTCAGAGCAGGAACAAGTCAATAATAATATAAAATAAGGTTGTGGTCATATTTGCAGAAAGAAATGGAGAAGGTGGGAAACTGGAACTATGTAGACCACATTGAAGGCAACTGCAGTAATCAAGATATCAGGGGATAAGGGTGGCAATGAGGAATGAATGAAGGATAGGTCTGAGAAGCATTATTAAAAAATAATGCAGGACTTCATGACAAATTCAATGCAGAGGTGATGATGAAATATTCAAAGATGATTTGAAGGCTCTTATTTTGGAAGCTTGGATGACTAGTACTTTTACACCAAAGAAAACATTAGGGAAGAATTGTCTTAAAAAAAATTTTTTTTAGGTGTATGTCAAAAAAAACTTAGGGTGAGATGACTATAGAATATCATCTAGTACCACATATTTTTGAAAACATGATTGGAAGACAGGAAGTCATATGTGAAGTCATGCTACAGAACCATAAAGACAGATGGGCTAAATAATCAAAGGTATGAGGAGTGAACAAAAAGTATAAAAAGGACAAGGGCCAGGAACTGGGTTTGGTGGGACTAACCAGTATTATGGCATGTGAGCAGGAAAACGAGATAGAAAAAACAAGGCTGGTGAGGTAAGAGGAAGGCCAGGAAAGACAATTAGGCAAAAGAAAATCAGATAAAATTAAACTAAAGAATACTAACTAGGTTGCATGTAAAACAATGCAAAGATGGACATTTTCAACAAACAAATCATCTTTCTAATTACATAAATCCCTAAGTGAACAATTATATTGATGGAACATTTAAAATGACTCCTCGCTATCAATCCTTAAGTCTTTTGCTGATATTCAGATTCATCTCTTAGTATCCTATGAAAACAGACAGCATATTATGAGGACCTTCTGAATAAAATCCTTCCATATCTTGGAAGACTATTAATTCTTTTCAAAGTCATTCCATTGTAAGTTAAATAATTCTAATTCTTTAGGATCTATATTCTTTTTTTCCTTCAATATTTTCCTATAAACTTTATTAGTTATTCCTTGTTCTTAGGATAAAATATCTAGGTATATAGTCTAACTAAATTTCTTAGAGAGAACTTATGCAACCCCAGAAACTCTTGAACACAATGAGATGTATAGACTTGTTTAGGGCTTTTAGTAAAAAACAAACAATCAAACAAACAAACCTATTTCAGTGAATTTCAGGACCTCATTTTATGTAATCTTTATTTAAACAAATTTAAGAGTATGTTTATAAATTCTTGAGAACATTAACTGAAATACAAAATGACACAAACTAGGAAAGTAAGAAATATGAAAGAAAAAAACAATAGAAGAGAAAGATTACTTGCTACTATTTTCAGCCTGGGGCTGTGTTGAAGTGTAAGGTCATTTTCAGGGAAACAATACTGTGAGAGAGTGCATTTAGTTCTGCTAAATCTTGTTATTATTTTGTTATTTGTATTGTAAGTTAAAGGTTGTGGTAATTTTCATAGTAAACAGAAACATTTGGGCTTTAGTTCCCAAATGTTGGACAGGTGTAGGCAGGGCTTAATGTTACAGTTTTTTTCTAGCCTTCACAAACTGTACCCCAGTAGTATTATCTTAATACTACAGTTACAACTATTTTTAATCATTATTTCTATACCGTTTTTGGACACAGTTAATGTACTCGATCCACAATAGTAGAGACTTTGTCTACTTATTTCTTTAAGCCCATGTAGGAAAAGTATAAGTTATTTCTCCTGAAGTACTAAATGTTCCTTCAAAATATTCTTGTGTATGTAGGGAATGACAACTTTTCAGAAGGATCTGGTCCTTTACATATTTCTATTGTAATCATCTTCTCTTAATATAGAAAGTGGGAAAGAAAGATAATATTGCTGAGGTTGTAATCTAAACAACGTACTTAGATAAATGTTCATTTAATTCCCATAGCAGTTTTACTATAAAAAGATAATTTCCATTTTATAGCTTAGTATGCAGACTAAGAGAAGTTCAGTAACTTGCCAAAGGTCACATAGCTTGTAAAATGGCAGAAGTTAGAGTTGAAGTCAAGTATGCCTACCTAAAATTACATGCTTTAATTATTGGTCGAATCAGATGGAAAGGAGTTCAAGTTGAGGTAGAGTGTGAATAAGTCTAGGACACCACTGGGAGCCAAAGACTTCCATACAAAAGATTTAGTTCAAGTTCTTTCAAATTCTGGAACTAACCTTCATTTGTACAGAGCTGCCAAGCTGTTAAAATCATAGACAGTTTCCTTAGGAATAGTAGGATTCAAATAAAAGTCCATAAAGAAAAAAAAAAAGCATCACCCACCCTTTCTGGCTTTCCCCTCACAATTGGATATTTCATGGGAAAAGTTTGTTTTTCTATGGAAAAATGTATCATGACTTTTCCAATGACTCAATATTTCTTTTCATAATTTGGAGGAAAAAAGGAAGAAAATACATCCTTTGCAAATATTTCTTCAAGAAAAGAAGGTAAAACATTGATAAGAAACACCTACAATAAAAGCCCCAGCCTGGTGGCACAGTCGATTGCCAACTGAACAGTGCTAGAAGATACATGGCCAGCTACGACTTCAGATGCCCAGGCCGACCTAAAAACACGTACTGGGTATGTGAGCACAAGTATCTGGGATCCTGATAAGCTAGAAGGCAAGAGAAAAAGGATTGTGGTGGCATGATGAACACTATCAAGGGTGCTTTTCTCTCTCTCTTTTTCTTTCTCTCTTTCTCTTCCTCTCATGCATGTAGAAGTGCTCTTTAACAATAATAAAATAAAATAAACTTAAAAAAAAAACACCCTCAGAAACACAGCCCTTGAGAGGCTTTTAGGGTCAGGGTATGGCCCCCACAATTGAATACTTGTAAGTTTATAAGGAGATACAGACATGAACACCAACATAGAAACATGCCATTTGATGCTCTGTACCACCTCAAGACTCTGCAAGAAGACCCTCACCAGAGATAGCCCCTTAACCTTGGACTTTCAAGAGGTAAATAAACCTCTATTTTATTGTAAATTACTCAGATTAAGTATTTTTCTTATTAGCGATACAACAGGCTAAAACAAATCCTTACTCCGCCAGTTACTAGTTGTGTCCTTCTAGGTAAGTTACCTGATCTCTCTGAAGCTCAGTTTCCACACCTAAAACTGAAATATTATAGAAGGCTGTCTGTGAGGATTAAATGATAAACCGCATAGCACAGGAAAGGGAATATACCAAGTCCCTGTGACTTCAATTCCTGGCCCCTGAATAGACTTTTTTGGGGGGTGGTGGTGATTTTTGCTATAGGGTGTGTGCACTCACCAGAGACAGAAAGTGAGAAATCACATCCCCCACCCTCCCATAAAGCATGACCACACCACAATCCCTTCTCCTTCGTTCTCCTCTTGGGGATCTTGGGCATCCATGCAGGCACACCTGGTTTAAGTTTCAAGCCATCCAGGTCCAGGACTCAAAGCACAGTTGACTAGGTGGGAGTCCAGTAATACAATCTTCACCCCATCTGCTGGTCCCAGTCCCTGAATAGTCTTTAACAGATCTGAACAAACTCACGGTTAAGAAAAGTCCCACTAATGGGACCAGCAGATGGCAAAATGGTTATATCAATGGACTCTCACATAGACAACTGCAGCTTGAGTCCCAGACCTGCCGGCTTGAAACTCACACCGGGTGTGTGTGTATGTGTGCCTAAAATCCCGGAAGGAGAATGGAGGAGAAGGGATTGCCGATGGCCATCCTCTGAGAGGTGATTTCTCACTTTCTGTTTTTCTGGTGAGCACATTCGCCCAATAGCAAAAATCTCTCTCTTTCTAAAAAAAAAAACAAAAAACAAAAAACAAAAAAAACAATAAAAGAACAATCCCACTACTTACGAAGTCAGGCTCTTTTTCTAGTTACATTTTTGGTTTTCTCTTATGGTAATTATATGGCTATAGAGGGGAAAGCTATCTTTTCCTGGCCCTTGACTTTATCACATTAGTTCCATATACTGGTCAGAAGCAACCTTTATATGTCTTCTTGTCGACCGTTTCCCCCACTTCTCCTGGTGCTCCACTGAGTGCCTCATATGATCCTTTCCTCCAAGCACAAAGGAAGGATCCTCTAAAATATCATTACCAGTACAAAACAATGGCCACCATTTCTAGCAAGAAAGATGATTTATTTTATTCACTGGGCATATAGCACACAGACAAACACATGCACAGGTGCATGTGTACACGTGCACACACACGCACACAATCTTAGACAACTTATGAATGCCCTGGAAACTTATATTTGACATCCTATAGATAACATATATTCCACAGCAATAAAAATTGATAGTGGAGAGAAATGGATCTCCAAGAATAGAATAGTAATTCTTCCGACTCTCTTTATCTTTGCTGTGGTAATTTCAGATATTTTAGTCTTTTAAAAAGCATACATTTTAGAAACCATTATTTTAATCCTGTGCCACGGGTCAGTAGGACACAAAAGTATCATTTCTTTCCTCAACACAAGTCCTGTTTTGGCAACAAGGAAACTTTCCATTTTAAGTGTGATCTGATTATCTCATGCAGTGGAATTATTAACCTTTTTCTTTTTTTTCTTTTTTCTTTTTTTTCCTGTCATCTATTCTCACTTATTGGCTGCCATGCACTTTCAGAAACTTTGAGAGCTTGGTAACATCCCAATCTAATAAGTATATGGTATGATATTTCAAATAATATTATTTACAAATATTATCTTCTCTATATTATATATATGTATAAATGTATATATGTGTGTGTGTGCATATATATATAGAGAGATATAGATTATATATATATATATAAATATAGATATAGATATCCTTAAAATTTTAAGGATTAAAGTTAATATGTGTGTGAAAGAAATGAAATGTTGCTTTATTTTTCTGAAATAAAATTTCTGTTAATTCAGCTAAATTCTTATCCTGAAATAATCTAAGGGACTTTATCCACCTCTTAGAGTAACAGACTACCAAAAAATTCTGGGCAATAAAAAATGATCATCAGAAAATAATTAGAGATAAAAATTAAGTTTCACTATTTTATTTTTTCAGAAATATTTCTTAAAATAAATTACATATAATCAAAACTATTTTGTAACACCAGTGGTAGCTGAGCTTGGAAAAGTAAGAATGAATGAGGGAAGTAATACTTTCTTTCCCCATAACCCAGGTAAAAGAAGTGTAGGGTTTATAAGGCAATTTGAGCTAGAAACAAGCGAAATGACTTTTGAATTAAAAAAAGATAACCTGGGGCCGGCAGGTGGCATTGTGGTTAAGGTGCTGGACTCCCACAGGGCCAACTGTGGTTCAAGTCCTGGATCTAACAATTGACTTGACCTCTTTCTCTCCTTTTATCTCTCAGGTTATGTGCCCTGTGGAAAAATTAAAAACAATGATAAATAAAATAAACAATTAATTACTTTTAAAAAAGTATGGAAACTATGGAAAATAAAAAAGAAAAATTCATGAGTGAATCCACCAAAATTTATATACATTTAAGATGCATTAGAATCATTTACTCTGGTGGGAGAAAAACTGTACCTAAAATAAGTATGCTCTATTTCTAGTCTTAATTTCCTATTATTTTCCTGTACCACCAACTTTTCAAAGGATTTATAGTAAACAATTTTTTTGTAAGACAATAATTTTAAGTTTTCAATGAATATTATTTACTTATTCTATCTCCTTCATTTTATAAAGCTTATTTCTTACTTTCATTGGAAGGGGACAGAGAGAAAGAAATACAAGCACTCGCAGCAAGGTCTCACATGCTCATCTTCTTCCGGCCCCTCCCATCCAGCCAGGATCACAGGCACAGGTTATGTGTGTCTCGCATGTACAGGTCAACAGGAAATCAAACCACATGGCTTCCAGAACTGCACAGTGTTGCACTATCACTGTATCAGTGCAGCTAAATATAATTATTCCCTTTATATTTAGAAATTAATATTTAACATCAAATTCAGTGGATGCTTTAAAACTAGCATTCTTATTTACTCAAGAAGTTACTGGTTTGTCCTAAAATATCTACAGCAGGTATCTCCACAGGACATTCTGTCATATCAGATTCTTGACTGATTCAATTATAATTCTATGATTGATTTTTTTTTCTCCTTGAGACTACTGTTCTACCATAGAGAACCCTAAAAATTAACTCTGAAATAATAGTAAGAATTTATATGGGACTACATGAATACTAAAGCTGAGGCAAAATGGAAGAAGCATCCAACTGATAATAATCTTTGAGACATTAAGACATTACTTCCTCAAGTCACATGTCCTGGGTAAATGCGTGACTTGACTTGTGTGTCTACCTACACAGTAGGTAGGTAATAAACCAGAAACTATTGGGTTGTTGAAAAAGTCATGTTGTATTTTTGTTTTTCTTTGCAAAAATGCATCATGACTTTTCTATGACCCAATAGATACTCTTCAGTTAACATGAAGATCACTGGGTGCTTCGATAATGTGGGAGCAAAACATTTTCTAGGCAAGCACCAAGAACTGGATCCAGTCCAGATCTGATGATAGCAAAATTTATATACATTTAAGATGCATCAGAATCATTTACTCTGGTGGGAGAAAAACTGTACCTAAAATAAGTATGCTCTATTTCTAGTCTTAATTTCCTATTATTTTCCCGTACCACCAACTTTTAATAACCTAATTCCTTTAGCTATCTCTTCATTTTCTGAGAGTCATTCACAGAATGGCAGTGCCATTAACTCTGGATGAGGTGCTTTGTTGCCCAATAAATATCTCTTGATTAAATGTGTTGATTGGGCCTTTTTGATGACACCGTTCTCCATCTCTATGGAAAATACTCTCCCGTAACCTCCTTAAAGGATAGAGAAGACACACCATAAACAGTAGGAGAATATACTGAATGAATGAACAAATGACTGAATAAATAGTTCAAAAGACACTGAGAGTTGATTTAGCATTGCTAGGTTAGTGGTCATTAGCTAGAGTAATGGAATCATAAAGTGTAAAAATGTTGCAAAAATGGATATACCTAGTACATTGCCCTGTTATTCAATTTAGAAAACTCTGTATCAAAAGTAGAATTTAAATCCTTAGTTTATTAAAAATTTTGGAAGGAGGTGGTGAGATGTACACTGAAAAAGTTTTTAAATAACCTTTCATAATTTCTCCTAAGAAAGCTAACGGGAATTTATTTTCTTGCCTGAAAATTATCTAAGAGTGCTATGGCTTTGCCATTTATGGGAAAAATGCTAGAAAATTTTTAATGAAGGCAAATTATTCACTACTACTAGCACATTTCCTGTAGAAGAAAAAAAAAATCCCACAGGAAAAGCAACAGGTGCCTTTGACTTTGTTTTGTTTTGCACAGTTGTATTGAGGGAAAAAAAAGGACAAAATAGAAAAAATAGCTAAAATGTGGCACAAGACAACAAAAATAGAATCTATAGTGCTAAATCTTAGTAAGACAAATATTGCACAGGACAGCCACCCATAGCCATGATGCTGAAATTGGGCTGAAACATTACAAACCAACAAAGTTTATTTTTAAATAATCTTTTTTATGAGTCAAGAGATGATATTAGAGAAATAATATTCATAAAAAAACCTAGGTTTTTTTTTTTAACAATTGGCACCATAAAGCTGTTATTATCACTGATTAGTAAAACTGTTTGAAAACAGTCAGTTTTGAAGAATACAGAGGGAAAGTTTAAAAACATATGAAGTTACATAGAGGGTTATTATTTTTACAAACAACAAATGATTTAAAATGGTCTGAACTAACATTATTTGGAGTCACTTTCATGTTATAGGACCTAATAAATAATGCTTTTAAAAAACTTCACACAGTTCTTCTTGATCTACTTGTAATTGTAGGGCATTATTAGTTTCACATGTACCATGTTTCCAGATACTGGGTGTTGAAAGATTTATTCATGTTGAGCTGTGCCCTAGGGTAATTTTAGTTTTCATAAAACCTAATTCTACAATTATAACCACCTGAGAAAATGAGTATTCTTCCTATCTAACACTGTAGTAAGAAGCAACATTTTTATTATAAGCCTGATCCTCACAAGTCATTATTTTTTTCATTTTCCTTAAACTCCTTACCGTACTTAAATTTTTTTTTATTAAACCCTCAACCCATAAATGTTCAACTGTCATAAAAGATCAGTGTTACGGAGCTGCCAGCATTAATCTTTTGTTTGAAATGTATAAAGACAAATAAAGGAGACATTGCAAAATGTCTTCGTGTAGTGAAAGCAGATACTGAAATGATAAATAACGTAACCTGTAAACACTAGCTATAATGTTGTTGGGTAGGAGAAATTTCTAAATATCAAAGACAGTCGCATCACTGTCAGGTGCTCCATAAATAAGCCATGGACAATACCTGACATTAGACCTTTCATTCTTGGAATGCTATACTAAATAAGCAGGCTCCCCTTGGCTGTCTGAATTCTACATGCCCATTTCTAGACATGTGGCTGCAGATAAGTAACATTGTCATGTTCGTTTTGTCAACTACACACGAATTTCCCTTTCCTATCTGCAGTGTGGGAACATTATCAAGGTCAGAAGCAATCTCTCAGAAAGCCTTTCTTAATGTAGCTAACTGTATTTGATAATTTCTATATAGGGCTTCTATAAATAAACTTTGTAGAAACATGCATGCATTTTCCAAGATTTTACTTTCAGACCATGAAAAAAGAAAAATTTATCAGGAATACTTTGGAAATTTCAAACCCAAAAGAGAATGATGTGATTCCTTGTATATATTTTCACTTAATTACAGAAACTATATTCCTGGAGGATGGTATACCCAATTTTTTGAGATGATATCACAAGTACCCTACTTTCTCTACCTTCCTAATCTCTTCCTATTTATTTTATTTTATTTTGACAAATCACTTATGAAGTATTTGCAACTGATGCACATATCACAAAATTATTTCTGCCAAGCTTCCTCTGTGACCTGCCCGTGGGACATGACAAGCTCTAAGATGCATCGCTCTATCAACCCGCATTTTTCCAGGACAATGCAAATTATGACAAATTCCATCATCCTGCATTATGTGCTTCATGCTAATCTCACTAATTCTAAAGAATCGGGAGGGCTTGCTGTTCTGCTGAAGGGCATACTGTCTGATTGAATGATAGGAAAACATTTACTATCCCCTTCTCACAATCTCAGCTGTGGCCACCTCTGTCCCACTTCTGCTAGGCAACTGCTCTTGCTGTGTAACTTCATATACTAGGATTAACTTTACATTGCCTGAGCTTGTTGATAGGAAACTCCATCTCACCAATAAAACAGTTATAAAGCCCTGAAAATAAGGCATTTTGGTGGTAAAATGAAATGTGGAAACCTTATTTATACTGACTCTTAGATACTTGTATTCATTTCTACCTATTTTAAATGAAGAGTTAAAAAAATCAAACTTATCATTTCTATGATATAAACCATATAACTTTCAGACTTGGATGCTTTTGATTGGAAGTTCCTTGCTGCTGGGTCACTGCAAATGGCCCTGAGAAGTCTCTAAAGAATAAGATAGCTAACCTTGAGGACAATTCCTCTGGGCTTCGGAAGGTGGCAGTATTACTACATGAAAGAAGCCTAAAGTCTATGTGCTAGTCCACGGCCACATTGCTGAAATAAACATGTTTAATTCCCAAAGAAACATATATTTTATCTGGTGGCATAATTTACTTATAACATTAAAACTCAAACATGGAGCAATTTGTAGCAATAACCATGATTATGCTGTTAGTGGCCCAAATGTCACTGTCTAGATTAGGCTAAATGATACCTAGCACCGAAGAGCTTCTGTGATTTATTTTTTATGATCATGGGTAGAACTTGCATGCTTAAAAGGCTCACCAGAAAACTGCCTTCAATAAATAAAAAAGGATGAAAAGATTGAAAGACTATTGTATTATTGTGCAGAGATGTGATTGTAAAAAATTGTCATAGGAATGAGGTAAATTTTAAATTTCAGGGACAATTCCCCCCCCAAAAGAAGTAAATAGCTTGAACATTTCTAATGTTATGTTTTAGATTGTTAAATATTTTGCTATGAACAAATAATTTACCTAATAAAGTAAAACTTATCTAAATATTTTTGTCCTTTATATGTGTTTCCTGAAATGTCAGAAGAAAATGCAGGCTTTATAATACATGTAATGCACTGAAATTGATTATTTTAGCTGCTTCTAGAAAATATAGTAAATATAAATTTGTCGATAAGTGTTAAGACTAAAATATCCCACTCCAACTTCCAATAATTTATTTTGGGTATTTCTGGTCTAATGTATACTTCTACTTGGAAACTATATAACCTTACAGACCCTTTTGGCCATTATCATACATCAAGTTGAAATTGTTACACATAATCAAAGAAAATGGAATGTAAACCATACTAACTAAAGTTGAAAAGGAATGTGAGTGGTATTAACTAAAGTTGAAAAGGGTTTTACAATGAACACACATTTTACCACTTACTACAATAAGGATAAATTTAAGTCAGCGTTTGCATCTGTGCCTTAATAGAATGTAGTGTAATTGGCTTAATGTTTTAGTGAGCCCTCAGATAAGCTTAATACATACACAGCACAAATCAACATTAAGGTAGTGCTAAGAAGAGACAGGAAGATCTTTAGCTTTCTATTTTACTCCCAGTGAGACCCAGGCCCTTCAGAGGAACACGACGATGTGAACATCGTTCCAGCAAAGGAACTGGGCACACCCTGCGCATGCTGTGGCTTGTTGACATGAACCAGGGCAGGCAGACACCAATAATACATGAAGTGCGGTTCAGAGGCAATTAGGATCAGTTGTCAAGGCCAGGCCATTAATGAAAGAACATGTCAGAGGAGCTGGAGACTTCAATGGTTGAGGGCAAGAAGGCGATTTAGTGTGACAGATCGAGTCCTTCCAATGTCCTCAGTGGTACATGCTAATACCAGCCTTAACAACCTTTTGTGGCAGTGTATAATGCGACTAACATGGACTTTGATTCAGCAAAATGACTGCTGCCACTGTTAGTCTGTCTCATTTCAAATAACAGTAAAAGCATTTCTACAAATAATTACCCACTTCCTTTCCTCCCTGTGCCATTTTAAAACATCCACCCTTCCTGAACACCATAGTTGTTCATACTACAACATTAGGAGGGTGTTTATCACTTTGAGTTCATGAGATACTATTTTTTTTTTGGTGAGGAGATAAATCCCAAGTAATTAACTAGAATGGATTTTAGGAGGTAAAATAATATTAAACATATTCCATTCATATGTAGTAAATACTAACAGTTCTCAAAACAAGTCAAATTTGACTGAAAGAAACAATGTCTACTATGTAAGTTTCTCATAGTCAATTAGGGGAGTTGCTTACCTAGACCCCAAAAGCAGTAGTAGAAAATTAGTCTAATCCTCAAGGAAGTAAAAGTGGCAGCATTATGAAAATCACCCTACTAACACTTTAAAAAAAAAAATCTTTACAACTTGATAGTAATTTTTTTAAAAAAGGGATTCACACCTATAACCTGAAAATCAACAGTAAGTAGCAAAAATACACTAAACACCAGTTAGCAAAGTGCATAAATAATAAGCAGGGAAGCCTTAAATCATAATACAGTTCATCCTTAGATTTGATAAAATGCCACAGCATCATACTTTTAAATTGTTTTCATATGTGGAGTTCTGTTATTTGTTAATTTTTGGCTATTCTTTCATATTTTATTTTCTATTTATATGGATAAGATATTCTTATTAAGAGGAAATTGAATCAATAGAGAAAAAAATGGCTTACATTTTCTTATAATCTCATAAGGTTCTCATCCCTTCCCAATATTCCAGGATTTATTGTAGCATCTCTGCTATCAAAGATGATATTGTGATATCTACGGATTTAAGGCAGATTGCTCAGCCTTGTCTACTTACAAATGAGCGAACAGACATGAAGAAAGGTATTTGAGTGGAGATTAATGGGAATCATGTTGTCAGGGTGGTACTTCCTACTGATATATGTACATTTTTTTTCTAGGTCATATTTTACTTCTATGCTGAGATAGTCTACCTTTCTTTATTTCCTGTCTCATATACTAATCTTCTCTTTTTTTGTTATTTTGTTCAGTTTTATTTTCTTTGCTCACTCTTTTTTTGTTTTTCTGACCTAGCCGCAGCCTTGCCATTCTCCTAATACTTGATTCATTATCAACTTTCTTGCTTCCTTTTATACACACTTTTTTCCTTTCTCAGGAAAGCTTTCAAAACAGAGTCTAGGAGTATTACAAATATAATCAGCAAATATCTAAATGTTCATTTAATCCCTAAACACATTTTTATGAATACTTCTTTTTTTATAAAAAGTATTTAGGAAAATAAAAAGGATATCATACTAAAAATAAATTATTATGGTTATATCCTGACTAAACATAGATACCTGGCTGAGTTAGTAAGCTATTATTACATTAAAAATATACTGCAAATGTAAATTATCTACCTGGTTCCAGCTAACAATGAATTAATCCCTTATAGCGAGAAGTTCTGTAAATTCAACAATCTACTTATGGGTAGTCTGCTAAACATTTAGCTTAAGATCAGTACTCTATGTCTGGGTGTCTGTTGTGAGATGCAATACTCATGTTTCTTGACATGAAAGTGTTTGATACGGTTTCCCCCTCTAGATATTTAGGACTAATACGATAACAGAACTAGTTCAGAGAGTGACAAGGACTAGTTGTATTTTCTTTCTGTCTATAGTTTTCATGATATAGAAATTGGCCTACTAGGCTAAAAGTTAATATTGCAAAGTTAGTGATAACTCTACCCATTGGTAGGACCAGGACATAAGAGTTTACTGAAAAAATATTCGTATTTATTCATTTGGATAATAAAAATTCAAACCTTATCAAAGTGAGATCCTTGGGAAACTACCTATTTTTTTTTTTAAAGTACCCTCCCTTTTTAAAATGAACTATTTTTCAGATGACCTTTGATACTGTGTTCGGTCTCTCACCCTCTTTGTCTGAAAACCTGGCATTTCTCATCTGTCATATGTGTTTACTTTGAGTGTAACATTTTAAAGGTATTTTTTTGCCTTCTAAAAACTTACTCCTAGAAGGTTTGTTTTCCTTTACAAGCATAATTATATCTAGTTTCTTCAATCATTACCTCATATTTTAATAATATGCTGCCATTTGGGTATAGCTATAACCATAATAATGAACGTGGGGTTCAAAGATCACTAAATATATAGATGGCAGGAACCATTAGTAAGAAATATTCTACAGCATAGAGATCGCACATTAAAAAACACTGAAATTCAATGCAGAATTTGCTATTCTGACTAAGGCATCTTTCTGTGTAATTAACATAAATCTCTTTATAAAACATGCTAGTTTTAATAACAAATAGGGACATTTTACAGGAAAAATAAAGAATAGAACACAAATAAAATTATAATATGAATAATTTAGTTATCTCCTCCTCATATCTCATACTGACATTGTGCAGCCATAATGGACCTAAACCGGAACTATTTCCTTTAAAAATAGGCTTATCTCCTTCTCCTATAAGCCACTGAAATTCATATCATCGCTTCCACACAAAAATACAATAATTAATCCCAATTGTTTCCAACACTCTGAAGAAGAGAAATGGAATGCATGATTTCCCTCTTTCATGTGTGTTGAGCCTTTCTGGCCACAGGGACACCATTCAGTAAATTACTTCCTCTAAGATGTTGGTCAATGCCCTCTTGACCTAAAGGAATTAATGCTATAGCAAGAGGTGAGTCATTGAATTCCTTTGTGACTGAAAAATTAAAATTCAGTGATTGCTCAGAGTTGTCCTAGTCTGCCATTGAATGATGATCCCATAAGAAGAAGAAAAAAAAGATCACTTCTCATAAACAGGTTTTAACAAGACAAATGAACAGTATGGACTGTAAATGTACAGAGGGGGTGGGTATGCAAAGAATTAACGGAGTTTCCCATGGTACCAAATTCAAATGGAAATTTAAATGAAATCTTCCCTACTGATGATTATTCAATTTTGTTATGACTTGTGTCTAAGATGACCTAATTCTATATTACCATCTTATAATACATGTCTTAGATGACACTTGAGAGCCTAAGAAGAGAACAGTTTCCAGAGACCTTCGGCATTC
>NW_006159520.1:1446042-1447574 GCF_000334495.1 Tupaia belangeri chinensis
CTAGATTCTAAGTCCTACTCTGGGGAGAGAGACTCACATCTCAGCCCTGTCTAGTTATTCACTCTAACTTCGACCAACTATCTTTCCCAAACTCACTGTCTTTGGTATGGCCACACTCCTTAAAGTGCCCTAATTCCTGAATCTACTCCAGCTATAGCCAGTTGTCTCCCTGCTTTAAAATGCTGCACGGTTATTTCCTATCCTTGCCTCTCCTACCCCCTCATCTCCACTCCAAATGACCTTCTCTCCTGGGTCTACCCTGTTCCCTCAGAACTCAGAAAATTGTAGCAGTTGTTATTTCCTTATTCGTGACTACATTCTGGAATGGACTACTTTTGAAGTTGCCACTGGATTTTACTGTACCCCACCAATACAAATGTCCCACACCCTTCTGGTGATTACTGTTGCTGATAATATACTCCCGAGGGCCACCTAATGATGCAGTGGTTAAGGCAGCTGGATCCCACAAGGCCAATCATGCAGTTAGAGGCCCAGACCAAGCAACCTGAAAAACACTATGGGTTTGTGTGTGTATGCCCAAAATCCTGACAGGAGAATGGAGGAGAAGGGCTAGTTGTGTGGCCATTCATTCTGGGGGTGATTTCTCACTTTCCCTCTCTGTCTCTCTCCATGAGCTCGTGTGTGTGTATGTGTGTGCGTGTGTATGTGTGTGTAGAGAGAGAGTCTTGAAATAGTTCTTTGCTTTCAGACACCAGATTTATAGTACTGTTCTTTCAAGGTCCATTGAGTCATGTCCATGAGAACTGACTCTAGAGCATCATAAGAAGTCATACTAATTGCAACAAGGTCTTCTTTTCAACTTCAACCTATCTCTTGTTGGTTCTCATTAGCTCCTTTTGTCTTTTTTTTTTTTTCATCAACTTCTTTTCTAGCTCTTATTCCATTAATTCACTCATCTTTGCTGAGCACCTATTAATGCCATATGCTATGACTGAACGTACAAACAAAACAGGTGTAGTCCTTTCTGCATGAATCCTAGTTTGGTTACACGTAATAAAACAATTCTACAGGCAGGTGTAAAATTGCAACTCTGACATATGGGTGAAGTGCAAAGTGTTACAAGAGTTTGGTTAGCGAGGCCAGGGAGGCTAAGGAAGGTTTTCCTGAGGATATGAGGCTTGTACAGAGATTGAAGAGGAGATGAAAAGCTAGTTAGTTTCCAAGCATAGGGTGAAATAATGTGCAAAAGTCTTACTACAGGGGCCAGTAGGTGGCTTGGTGGTTGGGGCACTGTACTTCCACATGGCTGACTGTGGTTCGAGTTCCAGACCTTGCTTTCTGACTTTCCTTTATCTCTGTTCAAATTTAAAAATATAGCAATAATAGTAACAAATTAAGTTAAATAAAGAACTAAAAAATAAAGTTTATTTTTTAAAAATGTCTTACTATATGGTGGCTTCAGTGTCTCAGTGACCCAGACTCTCCTTTCAACCCCAATCCTCCCTCCTACTGCTATGTCAGCTCCCTCAGGATTGAAGGGATCCCCAGAATAGTTCTGTCCGCATTGAGGC
>NW_006159520.1:1447592-1461882 GCF_000334495.1 Tupaia belangeri chinensis
AGGCCGCCCTTCCTCAGCTAACACACCCCCATCTCACCTCTACAAGCTAGTTAAGAAACAAAGCCTATGAAGAAGGCATATGGACTAACTACCCTCCTTTCCCTATGTTACCATCATAGCTAAACAGATCCACATTTAATTTGTTTAAGCTTCCCTGGTCATTTTCATTTGATCCATTTTCCACCTATCTTTGACTTCACAAAACCATGCCCTGGACTTTATAGAACTCAGAATTTCTCAGCAACAGACACCCCCACATCCATGATACTTTCTGTCAACTTTTTCTGAAGGTTTTGGTCACAAGGAAACCAGGTTATACAGGTACTTCTCACTTACCAACTGATTTCTGATCTTATGACTCATTCATTAAGTGAATTGGTCAATAAGAGAGAAATTAAAAAAAATTTTTAAATGATTTTTTATTGAACTTTATTTTTAAATTTATTTAAATTTGACCAGAGAGGGATAAAGTGAGAAAGAGAGGGAAAGTGAGAAAGCAAGCTGCCACGTCCAGGATTGGAACTACTGTTGGCCATGTGGGAGTCCAGCACTCTTAACCACTATATCACCTGCTAGCTCCTATTTACCTTAATTTATTTATTTTTATTTGACCAGAGAGGGTCAGAAAAAAAGTGAGAAAGCAATCCAACAGGTCTGAGACTCAAACCACAGTCGGCAATGTGGGAATCCAGTGCCCTTAACCACCACACCACACCACCTGCCAGCCCCTATAAGAAAGGAGTTTAAAGGCAGATGTCTTGTGGCATGTTGTGGCCCCATAGCTATTGTGTATTTTTCAACAGATATTATGTTGATACCATACTAGAATAATGTAATTCTTTCCTTGCAAAAAGCATACATTAAATAAGTGCAAGAAAATAACAGGGCACACCACAATGGAATAACATAAATCTGGCATAATTGTTTTTATTGGATTGTCAGGAAAGTCATGATTCATTTTTGCATAGAAAAGCACAGAAAAATAAGTCATGACTTTCCTGATGACCTAATATTTATTCTGAATACTACTATGGGTATATAATAAAGTACAAATTTATAAATGAAACACATAGTCTTGAGTGATTGCTAACACTTCATGTAATAAATACTAACCGACTTCAGAAGGAGACAAAGACAGAGAAAAGGATTTTCAGAGACTCACATGAACTGAGGAAGGATTCCCGGCATGGAGAACTGATCATAAGCCAGATCAGTTGTTAAAACCGGTACATCCTTAAGTGAGGCATGGGCTGTACTTTAAGTCTGCATCTTTCTCTGAGTCCTTCAAAATATAATGGAAGTTGTTTTTTTTCTCTTCCTCACACACATTCTAGGACCTGGAGTTAGTTCTTAAAAACTTCCAGCCTCTGTAGAAGCAAATCACCATCAGACTATTCAACTGCTTCTCCTGCATAATACTGTCAACACATTCATTCATACACTATTTTAGTACTTATTCCATTATCTTCTTCCAGGCCATTCTGCCATCATCCAACCTGATGGCTTTCACATCTAGGTAGATAATTCATTTGACACTAGACTCTTGGGTCTCTGAATTCTACATTTCCAACAACCTTTCTCTTTACCTATTGTCATGGTCATTAGAGCTGTGTTTTTAAACTACAAATTTTGACCATTAGTAATCATAAAAATCAATTTAATAAGTTATAACCACTTCTTTTCTTTTAAGTAACAGATTATAAAACTAGGGCATATCATGTGAAATAAGATAAACATTGTTTCATGAAATTTTTTTCAATTTCATGTTATACATACATGTTCATATTGAATTGTTGTGAACACAGTATAACTTCCTAGGCCCGGTCCAGAAAGTTTGAGAAACACTAATCAGCTGTCACCACCAATAACCATATTATTTCCCAAATCTTGATTTTAAACATACCATTTTGTAAGTAACTGCTACCTTTAATTTTCAGAACCTACTTATTCAATCATATCCTTAACTTTTTTGCTCCTTTCCACTTTGCTGTATTGCCTTATCCGAATTCCCCAAATGACACTCAACTCTCCAGCTACTTTGTGTCACCATCCAAGATGCTGGACATTGCTGGAGAAGATCACATAACTGCAGATGTAATATTAAATTTGTAATACGAATTTTGAGCAGGCCTTTAATCCTGTTCAATCCTACCACATTTCTCTAGTATTTTAATTTTTTCTTTCTCCTGACAACCATTTTATATCTCATCTTTTTTCAGTTGATAACCTGACTTCTTTTTTTATCTTCCTAGTACCAAATATGCAAACATACGCACCCAAAGAACCCCCCTTAGATCACAATAGAAATATCTTTGCTTCTGACTAAGATCAATAACTTTAATCAAAGTTCCTGCCCGTCTCACCAACACAAAGACTTTGATTTTGAAATTACTATTTCACTGTCTTCTTTATTCAGTCTTATTCTTGCTAATGGATTATACCCATTAATATAAAAAACATGCTGTAATAACTCCCAGTTTAGCAATCATCTTTTAAACCTTTGTCCTCAATTTCCTCTGTCAACAGTCCTTTTTCTGTTCCTTTTCACAGAAAAACTTCTTTAAAGTAGAGTCCACATACACTGTCTCTTCTCCCACTTTCACTTTATACAACACCTATCAGGCTTTTATCTCTGAAAATCTGTTGAACCAGGCTTGTCTAAGTTCCCAACAACCTACAAATTCAGAAGTCAGTTCTCTGTCCTAATTTTATTTAGAAAAGCATTTTTCTCATTACCTAATTCTTCTTCTTCTTTTTATTTTCATTATCTCATTCTTTTTTATTTTTGAATTTGCTAGAGGGCACATGTACTTCCAGAGAGACAGAGAGAGAGAGAGAGAGAGAGAGAGAGAGGTGTGATAAAGTACCCCCTATGGGAAATGGTCATGCTACAATCCCTTTTCTTCCATTTCTCCCTCTTTTCAGGATTTTGGGAATGTGCACACACACACCTGGCATGTTTCTCAATCTGTGGGGTCCAGCATTTGAACCACACAGTAGGCGTGGGGGATCTGGCTGCCCTAGCCACCAGGCCATGGATCTAGCCCATTCCCTCATTCTTCAAGCACTTTCTTCACTTAAGAAATAGTAAGTGAAGAAAGTGCTTGAAGAAAACTGTGAAAGTTTTCTTTTTATCTTGAACAGAGAGAGATTCAGACTACACAGTCTTATTAAAAGTGCTGTAGGATTAGGCCCCTCTCATTTTTACTTCTCTAATGACTTTATTCAGTCCCTAGATTTTAATCAATATCTATTTGCTGTGACTTTTAAATGTATATGTACAGCCTTAATCCCCCATTCAGTTCCAGAGTCATATGAAGTAATTTCAAAAAGTTATTGGAAAAATACAATTAAAAGTATGCATTTATCTTGGTGCAAAAAACCTTGAGATTTATGCACAGATTTTTTTTTAAACAATATACATTTTCCATGAACTTTTTGAAGACTCCTTGAGTAACCATATACCTGTTTGATACAGTCACTTGGATATCTACCAGACACAGTAACTTTAACCTATGCCAGAAAATTCCCCTCACCACTATCCACCTCCCAAAGACACTCTTGACGTTCTCCCACTCCCACCAAATCTACTCCTTCCCTATTCTTCTCCAACTAAATTATAGAACAGCCATTCATTTGATTGTCAAGGCAAAAATCTAGACATCTTCACTGTACTTTGCAGAAACTTAAACTGGTCTATTTGTATGCTCACTGTTTCTTTCTCCACTTTGCTCTGCTTACACGTGGTGATTCATCTATGCTGTTTCTGGTCATTGTCCTCAAGGGCTGGCTTGTTTTATCTGTTATGTAACCATGCTGGCCTTCAAACCCTGAAAAGAGCCTTCTAACTTCATAGCATGGTTCACTATACTACATATGAAGTAGCACATAATAGTGGGGAATGAGGCACAAAATCTGGGTTCAAATATCAGTTCTTCCAATTCCTAGTGAGTTATTTATTCTTTCTGTGCTGTGGTTTTCTCATAGATAAAGAGAGAATAATAAGACTAGAATCTACCTCCTAAGGCTATTGTGAAAAGTAGAATTTACATAGAACATTTAGAATACTGCTGGCCACATAGTAAGCGCTCAAAAAATGTTTGCTATTATAATAATATTCACCAATGTCACTAACAAAGCTAGCTTTAAGTCATCATTGCTAGTCTAGAACTAAGGAAGAGGGTAAGAAAGGAGCTGGAGGGAAGGGTAAAAGTAGTATTTGATAGGATTGTTAGGGAGGCCTCTGAAAGGATAAGCACAATGACAAAGAGGAGTCTGCCATGAAGCAGAAACAGCAAGTGAGAACAAAACCTGGCATACTGAAAGAGTATACTTATAACATGTTATAGCTGGAACAGAGTGAATATGGAGAGAATGGTAAGAGTCTTATCATATAGTGCTCATAGACCACAGAGAGGAGCTTAGATTTTATTTTAATTTAATGGAAACTACTTAATTATGTGATCATATTTACTCTTTTTTTTTTTTTTTGCCATTGGGCTTGTGTACTTATCAGAGAGAGACAGACTGAGACAGAGAGAAGACAAGGAAAGTGAGAAATCAATCCCCAGGGGGGTGGCTATGCCACATTCCCTTTTCCTTTATCCTCTTAGGATTTGGGGCATGGACGCACATGTGCCTGGTATATTTTTCTTTTCTTTCTTTCTTTTCTCTTTTTTAGCTTTTTCCATAGGGCATGTGTTTAAGACAGAGACAGACAGAGAGGAAAAATGAGAAATCACTAGGGATGGCCATACTGCAATCCCTTCTCCTCCATTCTCCTCCTGGGATTTTGGGCACACATCCACATGTGCACAGCATGATTTTCAAGCTGCCAAGTTCAGAGATTATTTAATTTTATTTAGCACTATTATTATTATTTTTTTTAATTTTGCTACAGGGCACATGCTCTGAGAGAAAAAGAGAGGGAGGAAGCAAGCCACCAGGTCTGGGACTTAAACTGTGGTTGGTCATGTGGGAGTCCAGTGCCGTAATCACCACGCCACCTGCCAGCCCCATATTTACATTCTTTAAAGTCATTCTGATTACCATGTGGAAAATAAATTGTGGGGAAGATACAAGAAAAGTAGAGAGACCAGGTAAAATGGCTATTGTAAGACGATGAAGAAAAATAAAAGTAACTTGGATTATGATTGTACGAGTGGAGATCAAAAGAAGCAGGTAGATTCCAAGTGATTTATGGAAGAAGTAGTATAATTAAGTGTTGGTGGATGCAGAAGAAAAAAGGAAACATAAATTTAAAAAAAAACAAAAAAAAACCCTATGTTTTCGGTTTGAGCAATTGGGTCAATATTTATGCTCTTTTCTAAAAAAGTGAAAGAGAAATAAACTTGGAAGAGTGATGAGAATCAAGTCAGTTTACAAAACTATTATGCTATGCATTGCCTTTCAATCCTCCTGGTAAGGTGGATCAGCTCTCGCATATTTCTGGTGACTATTTCCTTAGGTTAGTACCTAGGACCGTGACTCTCAAATATTCTTTCCAACATTTGAGAACTAAAGAATCCTACTGATGACAATTTCCTGTGACCCTGTAAGAACATAGACACATATGGTATCATCATTATGCTGGTCTTATACTTTATTCAGCTATGTTCCCTGCTTCATAGAGTACCACGAGGACAATTCAACAATCTATTCTATTACCATCTTCGCAGGTATGACAAAAATCTTCTAGTTTCCAAGAGTTACAATTGAATGATCACTCTGGAAAGTATTTCAAAATCATTTCTTGACCTGAGCAACAAGAAGATGGGCTGATTTTCCACGTTAAGAGGCAAAACAATAGAATCACATGAACTAAGAACCAAAGACTTTTATCAAATTAACACTAAAGCACACTAATTATTTTAAATAGTACTATGTAACTGTAATGGTTTGGATCACGATTTGACCCCAAAGATTCATGTTTTGGAATTTGATCTTAGTGGGTGATTACTGGGTTTCTCTCAGAAATTCAAGTGATGGTACTTGATTGTTGTATTGATTGTATTGTAAAGGTGTTAAGTGAAAGCTTAATTACTTCCTGGTGTCCAGGGCAGGGCCACTGGGTGCGACAGCATCATTAACTTAGGGCTTACATAACTAAATTCTGAAAGGGTTAATGAGATAGAGAAGTGCAGACCAAGCTTTGCTCTGCTAGAAGTTCTGCCTTCTGATATTTTTGTAATGCCTTTGAACTTCCCAGTTACCAGAACTATGAGTTGAAATAAACCTATATTATCTTAAATTCACCCAGTTTACAGGTATTTCTGTTAGTAATGCAATAATGGACTAAATTGGTAGGTTTAAAGAAATTTAGAATTATGTGTATTACTAAAATATTCTTCCCAATGTTCATTGACTACATATTTTAATAAACCACCACATACTTTGTCCTTTAAGTCAGAACACTTATGAGAAAATGAAAAAAAGAGCTGGTATTTATTACAATTAAACAGCAGGACTAACCAGGCACACTGGGATCTAAGGTCATATCATTTATAAAGCATGATATACCTTAAAAATAGAAGCTCAGACAGTTCTTACTTCATTTAGTTAAATCAGGTAATAAAATATGAAGAATAAAATGAAAGGAAAACCAGGACTTCTGCATCTTGCTTAATAGCCATTCTCTTCTTTTTTTTTCACTTAGTTGATTTAAGTACATAAATACTAAGTTTTGAAATGTCAGTTGGTTAAATTAAATTTGTGGTGCAAATCCAGTTAAGATTTTCATTTCATTATATCAACAGAGGTCTAATATTAGGGCTTTAAAAATATCAAGAGGATGCTATGGACCTATCATCTATACATTAAAGGAAAAATTAAAACTAATTTAAAAACCAAAGTAATAAAATTATAAAGATTTAAAAACAAATTCCAGCATTTATTATAGTCAATACACAAGATACATATGTTAGAGGTTGTGAAATAAATGCATACAAAAGAAATAGTGTTTTTATATGGAAAAAAAAACACCCTAGAATATCTAGAACTATGAAAAATCAAACCGAATTCCAAATCTTTAGTAACGAAAGGGAAAGGTTTCCCACTAATGTAAATATATACTTGAGGATGTTTATTTTCTCATTTCAGTTATCATTTTCAAAATATGCTGTATATTCTGTGTAACCCATTTTTCATCTGCCCAATTACTAGCAATCTTTTTCTACTATCAAAAATGATCATTTGTTTCTTTATTGTAGTAGATAAAACATCCTTTCATTGTTTCAGCTCACAAGCTGTGCAGATCCTACCCACTGTTCTTGCCTCCAGCACTTCACATTATTGGTGTATTATTTCATGCATGCCCTACTCTTTTATCAATTGCTTTTGAAGTAATGTTAATAGACTAGAAAATTGAGACATTTATGAAGTATAGGCAGTGTTTATGAAAAAATCCATAAAATATGACACAGGCAAGACAAGATAAAAGCAGCATTTTAATAGATTATGGCAAAGAGATCCTGTCAGAGTTGACAACTGACTCCTTCGAGATCACTAATTTTTATGGGATTAATTCTGTGGTATAAAAAATGAAGTTAAATGTCCTAATTAATCTGTAAATAGCACACCCACAATTAAACCTTGTGGCCCCTTCTTGGATTGGGGCTGCAATGATTTTTGAAAAGTAATTATCTCATATTCATAATGAAGAAGGTTTTTCTTTTCTTTCTTACTTTTTTTTCTTTTTTTTGCTCATGGCATTTCAGCTAAATATCCACCTGGAATCAAACCTGAATAGCTGTCTTCTATGATACACAAATCAGTTCACAGCTTGGTGTGGAAACAAATCGATTATTTTTATAAGCTATAGACTCATGAATGATTTACATATTAAAGATAAAATTGGGAAAAATAGCATAAGGTAATAGAAAAAAGCTAAAGTTTCTTCATGTTGTGGCGACTATTCTTTGTTCCACAACTGAAAGCACCCAGAAAGAGTGCATTTCCCCTCTCCTGGAGGTAAAAATATGGAGAGACTCTGTCTTTTATAAAGGAGTTAGAAAGTACTTTATGTAGGACTTAGAAAATACAGCACGGCATAGATTTTCTGTCATAAGCCTATGGCAGGGTACTCAAGAAATACTGGTTCTATTCCTCTTCCTTCCTTCTGCCGTTACTATCTAAATTTATTAATACTTTCTGTAAATGTACAATGTTATCTATATGGAAATAATACAAGTTATTTTTCTAAGGTTTAGTGTTAATAATGCATACTGCCCTTTATAATTCATATTCATTATTTCATTTTATTCTGACAGCAGCTTCAAAGACAAATATTACTGCTACTATGTTGTTAATGATAAGGAAACTGAGGATCAGAGAAGTTAAAAGAATTCTCCAAATCATTTGTAGCAGGTGATAGAACAGATTCTTGAAGCTATATTTCCTCAGTCCAAATTCTATGTGGTTTTCATTATAAGCATACTGTGAGATTATGTCTTTACAATCAGAAATAACTTGTTGATAAGGTAAAATATTTTATGTTTTGGTGAAGAAATTATTTAAGTCAGTGAGCTCTCGAGTTAAAAGAAAAAGGTGGGGTGAGTTTAATGACAATTTTCTTTTCATTTTAATTTTTTTCCCAGGAATAGAAATATAGTCATTTTCTTTTTTCTTTTCATTTTTAATTTTTGCCAGAGGGTGTGTACACTCACCAGAGAAAGAGAGAAAGGGAGAGGGAGAAAGCACTCCCAATGAGATGTCATCAAACTGCAATCCCTTCTTCTACCTTTATCCATCCTGTCAGGATTTGGGGCATGCATACACACCATGCCCAGCATGCTTTTCAGGTTGCCAGAGACCAGGATTCAAACTGCATGATCAGCCATATGGGATCTAGCTCTTTTAACCATTAGGCCAGAATGGGGGCTGGATTTAGTCACCTTTCTTTCTTTTTAAGATGGGAAGTTATTTTCTTTTTTGTTTCTGAGGAGAAAGTAGGACTGTGAAAGTTAATCTTTTTTTTTTTTTTTCCTCCACTTATAATCTTTGGCCCTGGTAGTAGGTAAACTGTGGTTATATTCTAGATTGTACTGCAGCAAATTGTATAATACTAGCACATTTGAGAGTAAGATCTTTTAAGTTTCTACTATTTGGCAAAATAGTACCAATATTAAGGATGCAAATATGGAGATTCTGAGAGGTAACAATCTAGTTTTTGGATTGCTTATAGCCATATATAAGTAGCTTCACTATTTTGGCTAAATTGATCAGTTGATGAGGTTAATTTGATTAAGTGACATAGTTATTTGACTATCTAGCTGATGAAATATATTTCAAGCAGGAAAAACTTATAACCTAGCTAAAATATCTCACATTTCACCCGAGGAAATAGAGAACTGGGGGCACTAAGAGATTTGTCCAACATTATATAGAAGTTACAATGCAGATTCCTGACTGGAATAAACTCACTACTTTAAGTTCCTCCTCCAGTAAATTAACTTACTTGATTTTATCAGAATATTTATTATTCAGTCAAAACCTTAGGTACCCATCATCTAAGATTTTACTATACCCTCTGATGGAACATCCTTCAACAGGTGAAACATTTAAGAACAGAAAGGCCCAGTATTATAAACATGATTGCAAAGAGAAGTCCTAAACTGACAGAAAGAGAAAATAATAAATGGCACCTTTTTCATCTCTAAACTCTGTAATTCCAAGAAAACACCCTAAAGCCTTTGCCTGGGGTAAAAAATATTTGAAATGCCAAAGCCTGTTATCAATTCATCTCTATGTGTGTCGGGAAGGATTACTACAGTTAAGTATATCCTGAGCCTTTTCATACCCAGCACTATTCCTGATGTTCCAATAAGAAGCCTATTTTTATTTTTATTTTTGAAGTGACACTACCTTGAGAAGAAAGAAAAAAAGAGCATGTTTAAGCCATCCTTCAAAGTCCATCTCTATGAAGCTATTTTCATGGTTTTTAAAAAAACGATGCTAGCTGCAGCTAAATTAGACAGTCTCTCATTCTATGCATACAAATAAAAAATGACTGTGATGTACTTATAGACTATGATTATCAAAATTATAATTCTGCTTATTTTATACAGTTATTATGTCCCAGATCTGAAAATAGAGACAACTAGTCACACAGGGACACTATTAATATTATTGTTTTCACATCTTCATATGAAGCAAATGGGGAAATATTTCATGACTCAGACCATACAACAGAGAATTTTCACATGACCAAGCCATGTACTCAATAATGCTACAAAGATATGCATATAGGTTTTTAAGTGTTTAATAATGTTTGTTGTATAAATAAACTTAGACACCTTCAAGTCAGGCAGTATGCTGTTTATTCTACTATATGTAATGCTTCATTTTAAATATCCTTAAAGATTCCTCTAAATAATTATTAGTACCATTCCTTACACTCACAAAGTGTTCAGTATGACTAAGTAGAAAACAATGATTACAGTCTTAAAGAACATAAAACTATTTTTCACAACTGTAACCACATTCCCACAGATACTCTGGCAAGAACAAGATTAACAATTTCCAAACCACTTATGTTTTCAGTTCCTGATTGCTCCCATGATTCAAACTATTTAGGTTTTCAGTTTTAGATTACTCTTTCTTACATTCAATTACATTTTAGAAGGTTCATAACTGACTTGAGATCTACCATCTCTCTAATTGCCACAAAACTACCTGTATTAGAGTAAGAGGAGTTTTGAGGCAAATATAGAGGAAATTTCAGATTCTTCATTATTGTGCATAGGCCATTTAAAAGGCCTACTGAAAATCTTGTATCAAAAGAATCTTACATGTATGTCTAATACAGATTAGTTACAATTTATTTATCAACTTTCATAAGGAATTCTGTTCTTTTTTACAGCCATCAACCAGAAGACATAAATTACATTAAAATAGAAATAGAAAACAAGCATAATGGAAAAGAGACAGACCTCAAGGGTCAACGTGGTAAATCAAGTTTTCTAATTTTTTTTAATGGTTATTCTTATGTTGGATAATGGTATTGTTGGAACAGAGTAGTTTTAACATCTGTGCACTTTGGATCACCTTAGGCCAGCTGGTTCCTCTCAGAATTGCTCATCTTTTGTTCTTGCTGTATTCTGACCTGGACCCTAGCCTTAAGACAGCAATGTGCTTTCTGCAACCAGGATATCCTTTCAAGACTGTCAGATACTCTCAAATGATTGATGTGCTAGTTTGGTGCTCTGGTATTTTTTCCTTAGTAAATCTCCAGCTCATTCTAAATAAGAATGCTAATTAGATCTGTACTTACTAACTTTATGTACATTTTTCTTATTTTCCTATATCTCTGGAGGAGAGCTTAAAGTTTATAATCTAGTGTGTGTCTAACATAATTTTTACAATATTACATATAAGTAGACACACATTTTCCAGCAAGGATAACAATTTAAGCAGTGAAGTTAACTCTCTTCCCTCAGAACTGTGTCGTGTGCCCATGCTGCAAGGCTAAAGCATGATTGCTAGGCCTACTCTGAAAATCAGAAGTCATTTACCTATATGACTATTTTTCTACCTTTTCCCCCTATTACTTCATACTATGGTCACTCTTATTTGGATCCTGCCCTATGCCTTCTGAGTTTGAATCTCTTACTAAGTCATGAACTTCTATCATTCAAAGTTCAAGCAAGGCAGTCAGGCCCTTTAGGCCCATCAGGCTTGTTTCTTCACTAGAGATGTTTTCACATAAAGACAGAAATCTATCAACTTCAGGGCAGGAATTCTAAATGTTTGAACTGAGCAAAACTCATACCATGTCTCTCAACTGTTAATTTTGAACTAAAATCTCATGAATGATTGTTCTTTTTGGGCTTGAGGTTGAGCATTGAGTTTCTCCATCAATCTTTTGCTTTCGTTCTTGACCGTATCTGAATTTTTCCATCAAATATGTTACCTCTCTCAGTTAACTTTGGGGCCGCAATGATTTCAGTAACCATATAAGTACCTCATCAGAGCTTCCTGCAGAGAACATATACAATATGTTCTATCTAATTCCAAAAGTAAGACATAGTGGAGAGGCTCAAGAAGCAAAGGCTAGGTGGATGTTAGTGTGTGACCTTGGACACCAAAACAGCTTCAGAGCAAGATGGGTGAGAGGAATGGGAGCATTTCAAGGATTGAGAAAGGTGGAAAGGGGAACCAGCAGTTAGTGTAATGGCTATGTCGCTGGATTCCCACGTAGTCGACCGCGGTTCACGTCCCGGACCCGGTGGCTTAAAACTCACGCTGGGCGCGTGTGCGTGCGTGCCCAAGATCCCGAGAGGAGAATGGAGGAGAAGGGATTGTGTCGTGACCATCCCCCTTGGGAGGTGATTTCTCACTTTCTGTCTCTATCTCTCTCTGTCTGTCTGGCGAGCGCACATGCCCTATAGCAAAAACCTCTCAAACATAAAGAAAAGAAAAAAAGAAAGGTGGAAAGGAAAATCTGGATAACTTTAGAGTTCTTCTAGTATGACTGTGTACATAAAATGATAAAAAAAATGTTTAGTAGAATTAATTTAAAAAGCTGTGTTCCAGTATATTTGCATTAAGTTGTTCCCCCACAGACTGGGGACTGGGTCACCAAAAGTAGCATTACAGTTGAGGACAAATGAATGTAGTGTGCCTCTATGTGATACCTTGAGAAGAACTTAACATCACTTACTTTATATTTAGTACAAAGCACATAACTTCAATCTACCTAAAAAGAAACATGACACAGAACCAAAGAAAAACAGTTTTGTTATTAAAAATGCAATAAAAAATATTAATGCTATAAAAGACAAGAAATACTTTAAAGAAACTTCCCAGATTAAAGGAGATAGAGAGAAATATCTGATCCTAGCTCAAATCCCATACTAGAAGAAAAATAATACTATAAAAGGTACCATTGGGTCAACTAAAGAAATTAGAACATAGATGGAAGAACAGAAAGATATATCAACTTTAACTCACCTGTAAGACAATACTCCTATTTCTAGAAAACTGACACTGAATATATAGGAGTAAAGAACCATGCAACTAACTTTCAAAATGTTCTGAAAAAAAAATGTGTGTTCATGTGTTTTAATATATACATACATAAATGTGTGTACACACACACACACACACACACACACACACACATACACGTTATGTTGTTATGTATTAGGTCAGCATCATGACTTTCCCGATGACCCAATATATGCAGAAAGAGAGAGAATGACACTGGGTCCACTCATGTGATAAAGCATCTGGAGCAAATGTCAACAATGGGTGAATGTGGGTAGAAGAAGATACTATAGGTATACCAGCATTCTATGTACTATTCGTATTCTTGATACTTTTGTGTAAATTTGAAATAACTGCAAAATAAAACTCTAAAGAAATTGAAATAATCTAGAATGCCCCAAACTTGTATCAATTCACTTCTAGCATAAAGAAAAAAAAAGTATGTAAGGTGATAGATCTTTAATTAGCTCTATTTAATCATTCCGCAATGTAAATATTAAGTCACCAGGAAAGTCATAATTTCTTTTTCTTTTCTTTTCTTTTTTTTTTTTGTTTTAAATCATCCCTCGAGGGGGGGGAAAGCTAGCCATACTGTAATCCCTTCTCCTCCATCTCCCCTCTGGACTTTGGGTATGCACGCACATGCACCTGGGCTTGAGTTTCCAGCCACGGGGTCCAGGATTTTAACTGCGGTCATGTATTTTTCTATGCAAAAATGCACCATGACTTTCTCAACAACTATATATATAAAAAAACACATTGTACTCCACAAATATATATAATTACCATTTGTCAATTAAAAAGAAATGTTCCAATAAAAATAAAATAAAACATAAAGATACAATTGGGCGTGGTGAGGGGATAAGGAAGATCTGAAGAAGAAGAAGGTGAGGGAATTTGCACATAATGTAGATCTCTCATGCTTTTTTTTTTTTTTTTAAAGGTTTTTACTATAGGATGTGTGCGCTCGCCAGAAAAACAGAGAGAGAAAGAGAGACAGTGAGAAATCACCCCCCAGAGGGGAAGACCACACCACAATCTCTTCCCCTCCATTCTCCTCTTGGGATCTTGGGCACACAAGCACACGCACCTAGTATGAGTTTAAGCCACCAGGTCCAGCACTCAAACTGTGGTCAACTACATGGGAGTCCAGAAACATAGCCATTACACCAACTGTTGATCCCACTCTCTTTTTAAAAAACAAAAACAAAAACAAAAACAAAAAAAGATTTTTGCTATAGGGCACATGTGCTCGCCAGGAAGACAGAGAGACACAGAGAGATAGAAAGTGAGAAATCACCCCCCA
>NW_006159520.1:1461926-1473074 GCF_000334495.1 Tupaia belangeri chinensis
TCACGCACATGTGCCCGGTGTGAGTTTAAGCCATCGGGTCCAGGACTCGAACCACGGTCGACTACATGGGAGTCCAGCAACATAGCCATTATGCTAACTGCTGGTCCCAACCCCACTCTCTTTCTTTTTAAAAAGATTTTTGCCATTGGGCGATTGTGCTCACTAGAGAAAGACATAAACAGTGGGAGGGAAAATGAAAAATCACCCCCGCGGGGAAGGCTACACCGAAATCCCTTCTGCTCCATTTTCATCCTAGGATTTTGGACACACAGACACATGTGCCTGGCATGACTTTAATTTCTGTTTTTAAAATTAATTTATTTTTAGAGAGAGTTTTTTGCTATAGGGCATGTGCACTCGCCAGACAGAGAAACAGAAAGTGAGAAATCATCCCCTAGAAGGGATGGCCATGCCACAATCTCTTCTCCTCCATTCTTCTCTTGAGATTTTGGGGGCACGCATATGCCCATGTGCACGTTCTTCGTGAGTCCGGTGTGATTTTCAAACGGTCAGGTCAGGGATTTGTTGCAAGGCCATGTGGGAGTCCAGCGCTGTAACCACTATGCCACCTGCTAGTGACCAGATCTCTTAATTTAAGCGCTTGATGATCAAAAAAGAGGAAGAAAATACCTGGGTAATACGCAATTGGAAAAGTAATTCCTATTCAGATAAGAGTACATTTTTATGCCCAGAGATGATTCCTTCTATTTATTTGCCATAATCGTTTAGGAGTTCAAAACAGTTTGTAGTTTAGGAAGACACATGTCAAAAATGACTATCAATTAGTGACTGTGTTATTTGTGGTTCTACACAATAAATATAATACATGTAATTTGAATATAACAATAAGATCAACTCTATGGATAATGTTTATATATGCCTATCCAAAAGTTAGCAAGCAGATAAAGAGATATTGCCAAAATAAACCAGCCAAAAGTGAGCATGGACATTCAATGTACATTATTGTGTTACTGGAACATTTGGTACTAATGCTGTCAAGTTTACATATGTTCTCAAATACTTATTTATGTAACAATCAAATGCTAAGCATTCCAGCTGTACTTGTAAACCTTTTATGAACTGAAGTCATATGCACAAGCTTGGCTAAATATACCTCACAGAGGGAGGAGCGTGAGGAAAATATTAACTCTCAAAACTAAAGTTTGATTGCTGTAGGGCCTTCTGGCAGTGTTGCAGACTAGTGTCTGGTATGAGAGTGGAGCTGCTAGCTTATCTGAGATTCATTTTGTTCTCATAGTTATAACCAATGAGTTATAATCATGATTTGGCAGTTACCTTTTTAGACATAATTTACTCAGGAAAGAACAGGATATAAGAGAGAAAGAATGGAGCTAAGAACATGATGATATGAAGTCATTAAGAAAAAGCACATTGGGTATTAAAGCAAAAAAATGACCTCCCTCAACCTATCCTAGAGTTAGCACAGATGTACTGACTCACTGTGACGATGCTTAAAGTAGAAAAGATAGCATAAAGGAGGAGGCACTTTTTTATGATAATATCTTCTATTACTCATAATGAAAATTAGCTGTGTGTCTCTCTAAGACAGAGCCAATAGCAACTGCCTTAAATCCATTTTAAAGAGTGAAAAAGCCAGAATAGAGAGAAACAAATATTTCCATGCTCTCTGTTTCTTCTCTTTTACCAACAAAGGAAGCAGATGAATATACTTTCCCCAAAGTTTGTCTAATCATTGCTTTGATTAGACCATTTCCAGAGTATGAAATACTGCAGACTGGAACTAAGTTCTTTTTTTTTATGAGAAGAAAATTTTAATCAAAGTGATTTTTGTCAGGTTGAGGTTAAAAGAACGTGTTTGTTTAAGAAAAATGAAATTCCTTCTACCCTTGATCTGACTGGTAGGATTTTGAAAGTCTCCTTTAGAATTCACTAGATGTTTTAGACTGGTTTGTTGATCTTTAGGTGTGAATATCTGTAATCTGTAGGGTCCTCCCTTCTGCACTTTTTAGCTGTCAGCAGTACTTTACCTGTGTAGCACATGTAATCAAAAATCTTGGGCCTAGAATAAAACTTATAAATTTTTGTCCTGAGCCATCATAGTTTCAGAAGAGTGACTCAACCTTAGATGTGTATTAGAATCATTTGGTGAGCTTTAAAAAAATCACAAACCAGGGCCCAATTCCAGACCAATGAATGAAATCAGTGGTGAAACAGGTGTCAGTACCCCTTGATTATATACCTGAGGTTAGAATACTGCTTAGAATGAGGATGGACATACTTTAGTGATTATTGGATTAGTTTTACAAAAATTTTATTTTTGGAGGGGACCAGCAGTTAGTGTAATGGCTATGCTGGACTCCCACGTAGTTGACCGCGGTTCGCGTCCTGGACCCGGTGGCTTAAAACTCACGCCGGGCGCGTGTGCGTGCATGCCCAAAATCCCGAGAGGAGAATGGAGGAGAAGGGATTGCGGCATGACCATCCCCCCTGGGGGGTGATTTCTCGCTTTCTGTCTCTATGTCTGTCTCTGTCTGTCTGGCGAGCGCATGCGCCATATAGCAAAAACCTCTCCAAAAAAAAAAAAATTATATTTTTGCAAAATAATTGAATTGCTAGGTACTTTCTATGTTATCTCTTAACTAGGCTCTGGAAATTTGAAAGTTATAATTACAGCAGCTCTGACTCTTTAAAGTCTCTCTTTTTTCACATTTTAATAAGAGTTGAAGGATCAGAAAGGGACTATCTGAGGGTAGGCAGTCTAAGCTTTCACAACCCTATGATTTCTCCTATAAATGCTGTAGAAGGATGGGGTTCTCCAATATTTATTTATTTATTTATTTATTTATTTATTTTGCTTTTGATAGGTTATGAAAAAAATAGCAATGTTTGCCTACAAACTTACATTGTGTGGGGCCAGCATGTGGCATGGTGTTTAAGGGTGCTAGACTCCCAGATGGCTGACTGTGGTTTGCATCCTCGACCTGGTGGTTTGCTTTCTCTCTCTCTCTCTGTGTTCCTCTCTGGTCAAATTAAAAGAAAGAAAGAAGGAAAGAGAGAGAGAGAGACAGAAAGAAAGTTAAATAAAATAATTCTTTTAAAAAATTACATTGTGCAATCTTGAATGTAAAGAAAGGTAGAATATAGGTTGGAATATAAATCATAAACAGGACAGGATACAATAGCCTTTTGAAAATTTTAGAAATTTGCTATAGGGTCCATGTGTTTGATAGAGAGAGAGAGAGTGACAGTGAGAAAGCTCCTCTCTGCCCCCAGTCCCCACAGGGAGGTAGATGGTCATGCCACAATCCCTTCTCCATTCTCCTCTCAGGATATTGGACATGCACTTGCACGTGCCCAGCATGTTTTTCAAGCCACCAAGTCCAGGACTCAGATTCCTTAGTCAGACATGTAGGATTCAGCCACCTTAACCACCATGCTGTCTGGCTGACCCCCACAATAAGCTTTTAAGAATGCATTTTAGAGCTGTTTGAAACAATGCACACATACATATAAATTTCTATATAACAATGTTATCCAATAAAATAAACTGAAGTTGGTTTTTCATAGAATGACTGTAAGTCCTGGTCTGCCTGGATAGTTTTAGTCTATAATTACTTGCCAGTGTAATTACTCATAGTACTTTCTGTGATCCCCAATGTCCTGTTTAGACCATGACATTTTAATAAAAGGGATCAGAGAGTTTAGTGAATAAAGAGAACTCATTCTAAAAATAGACATAAGATGATTTATACATAGCAAGCAATCAATAAATATTAGCTGCTATATAATTATTATTAGAATGAGTTCACAAACAACAGGTTTCAAAGATAATCTCAAGTATTAAAAGAAAATAAAAATGCACACACCTGGATTTCAATCCTATCTTAGCAACTGAAAACTGGATTTCTATACATTCCTATGTAGTATCAACATTGAAAATTTGGGACTGGCAGGTGGCATGGTGGTTAAGGCACTGGACTCCCACATGGCTGACCATGGTTTGAGTCCTGAATGTGGTGGCTTGCTTTCTCACTTTCCCTTTCTCTCTCTCTCCTTCTGGTCAAATTAAAGAGATAATGATAACAAATAAAATTAAATAAATAATTATTTTTTTAAAAGAAAGAAAATAGGTAACATTCTTTTCACTCTTTTTTTCTATACAAAAATAAAGCTCAAGATAATTAGAAAAGTATTTCTGTCTTTGAAATGTCAGCAGGATTTGTACATTATAACATTAGTTTTTAAATCATTACAAATAGATGTCCTCCTTATGAATATTCATCCAAGTTTAGTCATTTATGTTCAATGCTTTGGTGCAAGAAAGGAAAAAAAACCCCAGAAAGCCCAAAAAAACAAAACCAGGAATGGTATTTAGATCTGCTTTAAGTACAGCTATCTGAAATGTTTTCTTGTTTTGACTTATTCCAGAAGGAAAACTTGAAACAATGATTAAATGAGTATAAGTTACAAAGAGGCATATTTTAGCTCAACATAAGGATTTTTAAAATAGAGTCGTCCAACAGAATGGATTGTTTCAGGAAATGATGAGCTCCTTTGCTGAAGATATCCAAATTGAGACCGGATGAGCATATGCCAAAGATGCTGCATGAAACATTTCTGCACTGTGTGGGAGGTTAGCCAACAGAAGATGATGTCTTAGGTTCCTTCCAATGCTAAATTTTATAATCTTATAACTATTCCAAACATGAATGACTAATGATATGACATCTGAAGCCTGGTTGAGAAAACAAAATTTTAAAAATTAGGAAAAAAAAGAAAAACAAAATTTATTTGGTTACCAGGGAAAGTAGACTATGTGAAGAAGTTTATTTTTCAAATGCTGAGAAAAGGAAAGCTACTAAAATTTAAAAGCATATATTTTATTATGCATGCAATAACTTTATAAAATGTACTACATATAATAAGGCATGCATTTCCAAAGACAACCTGAAGAATAAGAAATCACTTGCTGAATTATTAAAATACACAAAAGAAGAATTAGAAGCTAAGCAGAAAGTCAGTGTAAGACTAAGCAAGGTGGTCCACTGTCTCACAGTCCTATGGGGATAAAAACTAGAGTTCAGAAATATCCAGGGGTGGTAGATTCTGACTAAAAATCCATGGGGGAACCAAGGCAACAAAATAATACAAAAGCAGAGACAAATAAAGAGTAGATTCAGCATTATGTAATCTGAGTCCCATAATTACAATGAAGAAACTTTATTGGCCAGCCAGAACTGGGGAGAGAGGTAACGTTATCTAGAGTCACAATAGTTCAAAAACATAATTTTTAGCATTAATACTAAAAAAAAAAAGACAGACATGATACAAAAGAGGATAAGAAAAAAGAAAAAAAGCAGATTCACAGATGCTTCATTTATTGGAATTATTCAGCTGGATAAAAAGAGCAATGATTATAGTTTATGTGTGTGTGTGTGTGGGGGGCATGCACATACACACACACACACACACACACACACACACACTATGGTGAAGAAACACACACACACACACACACACACAATGGTGAAGGAATTCCAGATTCTACAGAGCTAGAACTTATTTTAAAAACAATCAAATAAAAATTCTGGAACTAAAAAATGCTACAACTGAAATTAAGTGGGTACATTAAATAGACTATTAGAACCTGAAGAGAGGATTACAATCTGGAAGAAATACTAGAAAGTATTTGAAGTGAAATTTGAGTGAAATTTGGTGAATAAAAAGAAAAAAAGTACTGAAATATGCTACATTATGAATCTGGTAAAAAAATATATATATACTTGCTTGGATTCCCAGGGATGGTAGGAGATAAAAATACAGAAACAATTTGAAAAAAAATTTTTTTCCAAAGTAAAAGAAATCACATCAAGAAACCAAGACTAGGTAGGTACATAATAGCAAAGTTGCTGAAAATTATAGAAACAAAGGCAAAAGGAGAGAAAAACTGGAAAACAGCTAAAGGTACAGCAATAAGAATTATAACAGAACACTCAATAAAAAATAGAATTATATATGTATATATCTCCACACATACGTTTTTTTTTTTTTTTTTGGAGAGATTTTCACTGTAGGGCACGTGCGCTCACCAGACAGACAGAGAGAGACATAGAGACAGAAAGCGAGAAATCACCCCCCAGAGGAGATGGTCACGCCGCAATCCCTTCTCCTCCATTCTCCTCTCGGGATCTTGGGCACGCACGCACACGCGCCCGGCGTGAGTTTTAAGCCACCAGGTCCGGGACACGAACCGCGGTCGACTACGTGGGAGTCCAGCGACATAGCCATTACGCTAACTGCTGGTTCCCCACATACGTATTTTTTTAAAAACATTTTTGCCATAGGGTGTGTGCACTTGCTGGAGAGAGAGACAGAGATAGAAGGAAAGTGAGAATTCACTCTCTACATGGGATGGCCACATAAAAATCCCTTCACTTTCACTTTCTCTGGGGATTTTGAGTATGCACAAACATGGTCCCTGTGTGATTATCAACCCACTGGGTCCAGACCTGAACTATATAGTTGGCTATGTCGGATCCAGTGCCTTAACCACCATGCCACCCTCTGTTCTAGGAAATGATATTTTGAAGCTACAGATAGAAAAGTGTCTTCCTAGAATTTTATACCCAGCAAAAATACCCTTTAAAAATGAGGGTAAAATAAAGACATTTGCAGGCAAACAAAAACAAAGAAACCAAGTAACATTTTAGTCAGCACATCCTTACTAAAATATATACTAAAATGAGTTCTCCTGGCAACAGGAAAATGATTCCAATTGGAAACAGTAATTTAAGAAGGAATAAAATACGACATAAAGAGTAAAAAATGTGTATATATAGTTATTAACTATATTAAACAGTAATCAAAGTTTAAGTCTTTAATTCATTTTGAGTTTTTTTTTTCTTTTCTTTTCTTTTTTTCCATAATGAGAGGGAGTGGTCTAGTTTCATTCTTCTGCATGTGGAAACCATGTGTTCCCAGCACCGTTTATTGAAAAGACTACTATTTCACATTATATTTTCTTGATGCCCTTGCTGAAATTGGTTGATTGCAAACGTGGACTTATTTTGGGGTGTTCCATTGGTCTATGTGCCTGTTTTTATGTATTTGGTTACTATAACTGGAATATATTTTGCAGACATGCAATGTGATGCCTCCAGCTTTTTTTTTTTTTTTTTTTTTTTAGGTTATTCATCTATTTCTTCCATGGGAGAGAGAAAGATTGGCAACCTCAATAGAATTTTGATGCTTTGATCCACCCCCAATCTCAGTCTGTCTGAATTATAAACACACATGTGTGCCTGAGGTATTCAGGGAGACCCCAGTAACACAAACCAAACATCTTCCCCAACTGGAGCCACTGCTTGGCCCCTCATCATTTTTCTTTCTGTTCAAGGTGTTTTTGCTATCAGAGTCTTTATTAGTTCCACATGAATTTTAGGATTGCTTTTTCTGTTTCTGTGAAGAGAGTCTTTGGTATTTCCATAGATATATATATATATATTTTTTTTTTTGAGAGATTTTCACTGTAGGGCTCGTGCGCTCACACGAACCGCGGTCGACTACGTGGGAGTCCAGCGACATAGCCATTACGCTAACTGCTGGTTCCCCGTAGATATATATTTTGAAAATATTAATTCTCTCATTCCATGAATACAGGATATCTTTCCATTAATTTGTGTCCTCTTGGGACCAGCAGTTGGTGTAATGGCTATGTCGTTGGACTCCCGTGTAGTCGACTGTAGTTCAAGTCCTGGACCTAGTGTTTTGAACTCACTCTGGGTACGTGTGCATGCGTGCCCAAGATCCCAAGAAGAGAATGGAGGAGAGGGGATTGTGATGTGGTCATCCCCCCAGGGAATGATTTCTCACTTTCTGTCTCTCTGTCTCTCTCTGTCTTTCTGGTGAGTGCATATGCCCTATAGCAAAAACCTCTCAAAAAAAAAAAAAGAAAGCTTTTTTAAAAAAAGTGTGTCCTCTTTAACTTCTCTCATCAATTTTTACAGTTTCCATTGTAGAGATATTTCCCCTCCTTGACTAAATATATTCCTAGGTATTATTATTATTGTATTATATTTTATTACTGTATTATTATTGTTATTGCTATTATAAATGGAATTGTTTTCTTGATTTCTTCTCAGTCATTTCATTATTAGTGTACAGAATGTTACTGATTTTGTATGTTCATTTTGTGTCCTGCAACTTTACTAAATTCATTTATTAGTTCTTAGGGCATTTTTTGTGGTATATATACATATATACATATACACACACGCACATACACACACACACACACACACACACACACACACAGATGATCACGTCATCTACAAACAGGGACACTTTGACTTTATTGTTTCCAGTTTGGATGTTCTTTATTATTTTCTCTTGCTTAACTGTTCTAGCTAGAACTTCAATATTGAATAAAATAGGTGAAGGTAAGCATCCTTGTCTTGTTCTAGATCTTATAGGAAGAGCTTTCAATTTTTTCCCATTTGGAATGTTAGCTATGGTGTTTCATATCCGGCTTTTATTGTGTTGATGTATGCTGTTTTGATACTTAATATTCTGAGAGGACACTGGGTCTTTATTTTATTATTATTATTATTTTATTTTGCCAGAGGGCACATGTGCTCACTGGGGAGAAAGAAAGAGAAAAATACAGAGAGAGAGAAAGTGAGAAAGCAGTCCCTCTTCCAGCCCAGGTAAATGGTTACACTGTAATGCCTTTTTTCTATTTCTCTCTCTTTTTGGGATTTTGAGCATGCACACAGATGCACCCAGCATGGTTCTCAGGCTACTGGGTTCAGGACTCAAACCATACAGTTAGTCATATGGGCTTGAGCTCCCTTAACCACCAATCCACAGGTTGGCCCAGGATATTGAATCTTATAGAATTCTTTGTCTATATCTATTGAAATATTCATATGACAATTGTCATTGATTCTGTTAATGTGATGTATTAAGCTTATTGATTTCCTTATGTTGAACCATGCTTGCATTTCTGGGATGAATCTCACTTGATCATCTTTCTTATGTGTTGTTAAATTTGGTTTTCTCATAGTTTATTATGAATTTTTATATTAATGTTCATCAGGGGTATTGGTCTTTAGTTTTCTTTTTTATCCATGCCTTATCTGGTTTTAGTGTTATGGTAATGAATTAAAGGATTAAATGTAAGATTCAAAAATAAGAAACTACTAGAAGAAAGTAAAGGAGAAATACTTCTTGATATTGAATTGGGCAAAAGTCTTACAGATAAGATCTCAAAAGCACAGGCAACAAAAGCAAAAATAAATAAATGAAATTAGGTCATATAGAAAAGCTTCTAAACATCAAAGGAAAATAATCAGTACCGTGAAGACAACTTATAGAATAGGAAAAAGGATTTGTAAACTATATATCAAAGTATTAATATCCTGAGTATACTAAAGGAAATCAAACAACGAAAAACCAAAAACACATTATTTGATTAAAAATGAGCAAATGACATGAATAGATATCTCCTAAAAAGAAGATATATAAATAGAAATAGCTAATAAGTATCAATACATTAAAAAGTGTTCATCATTATAACCATAATGGAAATAGAATTCACAACTACACTAAGATATCACTTCATCCCAGTTAGATTGTTTTAATCAAAAAGACAAGCAACAGGGGCCAGCAGGTGGTGTGGTGATTTTTTGTGCTGGACACCCACATGGCCAACTGTGGTTCCAGTCCTGGACCTGGTGCCCATCAACAGATAAAGGAATAAAGAAAATGTGATATGTGTATGTATTGACAGAACTTAAAGTAGAAGATGAATCCATACAACTACATCTCTCAATTACTGATAAAGGAAAGGAAAAGAAAATCAGCAAACTATAGAAGTACTAAAGAATATTTTGGACCAGCCAGTGTGGTGGTTAAGGTCGCTGAATCTTATATGACCAACTATCAGTTCAAGTCTCAGATCTGATGGCTTGAAAAACACACCATGGGACCAGTAGTTGGCATAATGGCTATGTTGCTAGACTCCCATGTAGTCCACTGCAGTTCAAGTCCCAGACCCACCGGCTTAAACTCACGCTGGGCACGCATATGTGTGTGTGCACCCAAGATCCTGAGAGGAGAATGGAGAAGGAATTGCAGCATGGCCATCCCCCCTGGGGGGGTGATTTCTCACTTTCTGTCTCTCTGTCTCTCTCTGTCTTTCTGGAGAGTGCGTACGCTCTATAGCAAAAAAGTCTCTCAAAAAAAAAAAAGAAGAAAAGAAAAGAAAGAAAAACATACCATGCTTTTGCATGCATGTCCGAAATCCCAAAAGTAGGGAGAAATGAAGGAGAAAGCACTGTAGTGTGACCATTTCCATGGGGGGTGAGGTGCTCTCTCACTTCCCCTCTCTTGTTCTCTCTCTTTCTGCGTGTCTATCTCTCATGAGTCTATGCACCCTCTGGCAAATTAAAAAAAATAGTTTTCATTAACTTATTTAGTTGGCATATATACAACATTGCACACAATGCTAATAGAATACGTGTTCTTTATATGTGCATATGGATCATCTATCAAAATCAATCATGTGCTGGGCCATAAAGCTAGCATCAACACATTTTAAGAGACTACAATCATACAAAGTACATTCTTCTTCTTTTTGTTTTTTCTTACAGAGATTTTTGCTATAGAGCACCTGTGTTTAACCAAAGAGACAGAAACAGATAGAAAGACAGAAAATGAAAAATCACCCCCCCTAGGGAGGATGCCATGCCACAATCCCTTCTCCATTTTCCTCTTGGGGTTTTGGAAACATGCACAGTGTGATTTTCAAACTGTCAGGTCTGGGGCTCAAACTGTAGTCAGTCAGCCCTGTGGGAATCCAGCACCTTAACCACCATGCCACCTGCTAGCCCCAAGATTTCCACTTTTTTTTGAGAGAGATTTTGCTTAGGGGGTGCGAGTGCTCTCCAGAGAGACAGGGAGAGACAGAGAGACATAAAGTGAGAAATCACCCTCTGGAGGGATGGCCATGCCATAATCTCTTTTCCACCACGCTTCCGGGATTTGGGGCACACACACACACACACACACACACCTGGCATGAGTTTAAAGCTGCCAATCTAGGACTCAAACCACAGTCGACTGACATGGGAGCCCAGTGCCCTAACCACCACACCATCCGCCGGC
>NW_006159520.1:1474965-1536712 GCF_000334495.1 Tupaia belangeri chinensis
CAATCCCTTCTCCTCCATTCTCCTCTCGGGATCTTGGGCACGCACGCACACGCGCCTGGCGTGAGTTTTAAGCCACTGGGGTCCGGGACACGAACCGCGGTCGACTACGTGGGAGTCCAGCGACATAGCCATTACGCTAACTGCTGGTTCCCCGTAGATATATATTTTGAAAATATTAATTCTCTCATTCCATGAATACAGGATATCTTTCCATTAATTTGTGTCCTCTTGGGACCAGCAGTTGGTGTAATGGCTATGTCATTGGACTCCCGTGTAGTCGACTGTAGTTCAAGTCCTGGACCTAGTGTTTTGAACTCACTCTGGGTACGTGTGCATGCGTGCCCAAGATCCCAAGAAGAGAATGGAGGAGAGGGGATTGTGATGTGGTCATCCCCCCAGGGAATGATTTCTCACTTTCTGTCTCTCTGTCTCTCTCTGTCTTTCTGGTGAGTGCATATGCCCTATAGCAAAAACCTCTCAAAAAAAAAAAAAAGAAAGCTTTTTTAAAAAAAGTGTGTCCTCTTTAACTTCTCTCATCAATTTTTACAGTTTCCATTGTAGAGATATTTCCCCTCCTTGACTAAATATATTCCTAGGTATTATTATTATTGTATTATATTTTATTACTGTATTATTATTGTTATTGCTATTATAAATGGAATTGTTTTCTTGATTTCTTCTCAGTCATTTCATTATTAGTGTACAGAATGTTACTGATTTTGTATGTTCATTTTGTGTCCTGCAACTTTACTAAATTCATTTATTAGTTCTTAGGGCATTTTTTGTGGTATATATACATATATACATATACACACACGCACATACACACACACACACACACACACACACACACAGATGATCACGTCATCTACAAACAGGGACACTTTGACTTTATTGTTTCCAGTTTGGATGTTCTTTATTATTTTCTCTTGCTTAACTGTTCTAGCTAGAACTTCAATATTGAATAAAATAGGTGAAGGTAAGCATCCTTGTCTTGTTCTAGATCTTATAGGAAGAGCTTTCAATTTTTTCCCATTTGGAATGTTAGCTATGGTGTTTCATATCCGGCTTTTATTGTGTTGATGTATGCTGTTTTGATACTTAATATTCTGAGAGGACACTGGGTCTTTATTTTATTATTATTATTATTTTATTTTGCCAGAGGGCACATGTGCTCACTGGGGAGAAAGAAAGAGAAAAATACAGAGAGAGAGAAAGTGAGAAAGCAGTCCCTCTTCCAGCCCAGGTAAATGGTTACACTGTAATGCCTTTTTTCTATTTCTCTCTCTTTTTGGGATTTTGAGCATGCACACAGATGCACCCAGAATGATTCTCAGGCTACTGGGTTCAGGACTCAAACCATACAGTTAGTCATATGGGCTTGAGCTCCCTTAACCACCAATCCACAGGTTGGCCCAGGATATTGAATCTTATAGAATTCTTTGTCTATATCTATTGAAATATTCATATGACAATTGTCATTGATTCTGTTAATGTGATGTATTAAGCTTATTGATTTCCTTATGTTGAACCATGCTTGCATTTCTGGGATGAATCTCACTTGATCATCTTTCTTATGTGTTGTTAAATTTGGTTTTCTCATAGTTTATTATGAATTTTTATATTAATGTTCATCAGGGGTATTGGTCTTTAGTTTTCTTTTTTATCCATGCCTTATCTGGTTTTAGTGTTATGGTAATGAATTAAAGGATTAAATGTAAGATTCAAAAATAAGAAACTACTAGAAGAAAGTAAAGGAGAAATACTTCTTGATATTGAATTGGGCAAAAGTCTTACAGATAAGATCTCAAAAGCACAGGCAACAAAAGCAAAAATAAATAAATGAAATTAGGTCATATAGAAAAGCTTCTAAACATCAAAGGAAAATAATCAGTACCGTGAAGACAACTTATAGAATAGGAAAAAGGATTTGTAAACTATATATCAAAGTATTAATATCCTGAGTATACTAAAGGAAATCAAACAACGAAAAACCAAAAACACATTATTTGATTAAAAATGAGCAAATGACATGAATAGATATCTCCTAAAAAGAAGATATATAAATAGAAATAGCTAATAAGTATCAATACATTAAAAAGTGTTCATCATTATAACCATAATGGAAATAGAATTCACAACTACACTAAGATATCACTTCATCCCAGTTAGATTGTTTTAATCAAAAAGACAAGCAACAGGGGCCAGCAGGTGGTGTGGTGATTAAGAGTGCTGGACACCCACATGGCCAACTGTGGTTCCAGTCCTGGACCTGGTGCCCATCAACAGATAAAGGAATAAAGAAAATGTGATATGTGTATGTATTGACAGAACTTAAAGTAGAAGATGAATCCATACAACTACATCTCTCAATTACTGATAAAGGAAAGGAAAAGAAAATCAGCAAACTATAGAAGTACTAAAGAATATTTTGGACCAGCCAGTGTGGTGGTTAAGGTCGCTGAATCTTATATGACCAACTATCAGTTCAAGTCTCAGATCTGATGGCTTGAAAAACACACCATGGGACCAGTAGTTGGCATAATGGCTATGTTGCTAGACTCCCATGTAGTCCACTGCAGTTCAAGTCCCAGACCCACCGGCTTAAACTCACGCTGGGCACGCATATGTGTGTGTGCACCCAAGATCCTGAGAGGAGAATGGAGAAGGAATTGCAGCATGGCCATCCCCCCTGGGGGGGTGATTTCTCACTTTCTGTCTCTCTGTCTCTCTCTGTCTTTCTGGAGAGTGCATACGCTCTATAGCAAAAAAGTCTCTCAAAAAAAAAAAAGAAGAAAAGAAAAGAAAGAAAAACATACCATGCTTTTGCATGCATGTCCGAAATCCCAAAAGTAGGGAGAAATGAAGGAGAAAGCACTGTAGTGTGACCATTTCCATGGGGGGTGAGGTGCTCTCTCACTTCCCCTCTCTTGTTCTCTCTCTTTCTGCGTGTCTATCTCTCATGAGTCTATGCACCCTCTGGCAAATTAAAAAAAATAGTTTTCATTAACTTATTTAGTTGGCATATATACAACATTGCACACAATGCTAATAGAATACGTGTTCTTTATATGTGCATATGGATCATCTATCAAAATCAATCATGTGCTGGGCCATAAAGCTAGCATCAACACATTTTAAGAGACTACAATCATACAAAGTACATTCTTCTTCTTTTTGTTTTTTCTTACAGAGATTTTTGCTATAGAGCACCTGTGTTTAACCAAAGAGACAGAAACAGATAGAAAGACAGAAAATGAAAAATCACCCCCCCTAGGGAGGATGGCATGCCACAATCCCTTCTCTTCCATTCTCTTGGGATTTTGGGCACACATGCACATGCACCTAGAGTGAGTTTTAAGTCACTGGATCCACAACTTGAATCACGGTCAGCTGTGAGGAAATCCAGCAATGTAACTATTATACCATGTGCTGGTCCCCATTCATTATTTTTTTCATTTTTTTTTTTTTTTTGGAGAGGTTTTCGCTATAGGGCGTGTGCACTTGCCAGAAAGACAGAGACAGAGAGATAGAAAACGAGAAATCACCCCCCAGGGGGAATGGCCACGCCTCAACCCCTTATCCTCCATTCTCCTCTCGGGATCTTGGGCACACACGCACACGTGCCTGGTGTGAGTTTAAGCCGCCAGGTCCGGGACTTGAATCGCAGTCGACTACACGGGAGTCCAGCGACATAGCCATTACGCTAACTGCTGGTCCCCCCATTCTTTTTTTTTTAAAAGACATTTTTTTCCCTTTTATTCATGATACAGTGCATGTGCACACATGAGAGGAAGAGAGAGAGAGAGAGACAGAGAAAGACCCTGCATAGGGTTTAGTCATGCTTCAATTTCCTCTAGTCCTCTAGCCATTAAGATCCTGGGCACTTGTACACATGCCAGGCGTGTTCCAGGCTGACTGAGCTGGGGATCTGAACTGCAGTCACTGTGTGGGATCCAGCTTCTCTTGAGCAGTGCTATACCACAGCACCACAGAGCCAGCTACGGAGTTCAATTTTTTCGGGGGGAGGGAAGAGGTTTTTCCATCGGAAAGACAGAGAGACAGAAAGTGAAAAATCACCTCCGGGGGGATGGCCACATTCACAATCCCTTCTCCTCTATTCTTCTCTCAAGATCTCGGGCATGCACGCACACGTGCCTGGTGTGAGTTTAAGCTGCACGGTCCAGGACTCGAACCGTGGTTGACTACATGGTAGTCCAGTGACATAACCATTATGCCATCTGCTGGTCCCTAGAGTACATTCTTTAACTACCATGTAATTAAGCTAGAAATGAATATTCAAAAAGTAACAAATATGTTGGCTTCATATACTAAGTTAAAATTGCAACTAATAAGAACTATCAGAAATCTGGGGGCTGGCACGTGGATGGTGGTTAAAGGCACTGGACTGCACCCCCTCCCCCCATGGCTGATTGTGGTTCAAGTCCCAGACCTGGCAGCTTGCTTTCTCACGTCTCTCTCTCTCTCTCTCTCTCTCTCTCTCTCTCACTCTGTCCATGTTTGGTCAAAATAAAATAAATAAATAAAGTTAAAATAATTCTCACATCCTAAAATTATATTGTTGTGGTTCAAGGTGACTGACAGAACATGAGTATCTCTTGCCTCTCTCTGAATTCTACTGAAGTGACAGTAGTGATATAAATCTCAAATATATATTTTTATCAATGCTGACAATTTAGAAGTTTACTACCAGATACAAGAACAGTAAGGAATTTCTGGAAGATAGAAAGCAAAAACACTGAGAAAGAATTGCAACAGGGCTGATTTTTCAAACTCTAAAAAGGAAAAGAAAGAACACTAAGCTACAAGTTTTTATACTTATCACCTCTCTGCCATTTTACCTGGAATTATATGAAAATTCATCTGCTTAATCTTCCAGTTCACAATAGGAATATTTAGTCTGTTCTTACTACTCAGCCCAACCACTGAGTTATTTTTTTAAAAAATCACTAAGCATTTCATTTTCACAAAAGTTTTTTCCAAATGTATTATCCTCTTGAATGTCACTAAAAATATTAGATGAAACAATATTGAAATGTTCTTAGTTCCTCAACTTCGTTTTTCTCTGAATGTTTTAACGTTCTATTTGTTAAATCTGATGCCTCTCTGTGCTTGTGTTGAGGTTATTCTTGAATGTTTGCTTCCTGATTATTTACTTACATTTGTTAACAAAGATCTTGATTGCTGAGTACTGTTAATTGAGTGTATTTCAGATGACAATGTTCACCTTGCTCTAAGGGTGAAGATGATTATATAGGTGCAGGACATACTGCCAGGGTAGTGTGTAGGTGGCATGTGGGTACACTTCCTTCTCTTTGGGGGCACATAAGTTAGGGAAGACTCTATCCCATCGAAGTCTCCTTTGAGAATCTCCACCATCAGATTTGGATTTCCATAGTTAGGGGTTTATCCTATTTGTAAGAGAGTCAGCTGCTTGCATGCAGGGAACTATGCAATTGTTCTACCACTGTATAATTAATTAGCCATTCAACTAGACATAGCCTTTTCCTCTCATTCCCTACAACCTTTAATCTTTGGCTTACTTCCAGTTTTCTTTTTGAGAATCTTTCCCATCTCTATGGAGCTGAAAGGTCAACTTTATTCGGATCTGACACTCATCTCATCCATTCTTTTATATCTTCCAAAAATCCACACTGCTAATGGCACCCTTCCCTGCTTATGAAGTTACTATGGATTTATTATTGTTTTACATTTCTTCTGTCATTTCAATGGAATTTTGGTGGGGAGAAAAGATAAAACCTGTCAAAATATTCAGTCAGCTCTGTTTAACCAGTATATAAATTCCCATGTCACTTCACTTGAATTATCTGAGCAATTAAACAAATGAAATCTGATGGTAATTCCTGGTTTATTACAAGAGCCATCTGTCTCCATTCCAATTCTCTACTCCACTAGTATTTTAGTAAATTCCTCCAGGATATCATTCTCCAATTTTGCTTCTGCATAAGAAGTATGCTATCCTCTGTACTCCCCCTCTCCCAACTCTTTTCTTCTTTTGCCTCTCCAATTTAGTCTATTTCTTTTCTACTTTAATAGATGATAAATATCCTCTATCCTAAAATTATTTCATCTATGTCCCCTTCTCCTATCCTTCACAGTCCTCTCATTAACCCCAGTACCCAAATACCAATAGAAATTATTAACCACTCATTCACTTTCTTTTTTTTTTGAGAGGTTTTCGCTATAGTGCGCTTGCCAGACAGACAGAGAGAGACATAGAGACAAAAAGTGAGAAATCACCGCCCAGGGGGGATGGTCACGCCACAATCCCTTCTCCTCTATTCTCCTCTTGGGATCTTGAGCATGCATGCACACGCGCCCGGCGTGAGTTTTAAGCCACCGGATCCGGGACACGAACCATGGTCGACTACGTGGGAGTCCAGCGACATAGCCATTACACTAACTGCTGGTTCCCCTCATTCACTTTCTTAATAGTTCCATGGGCCTGTCTACTCTGTCTTTGTTCTACATCTTTAACAACTCCTTAGTTTAAAGGTAGGTAGTAGAATAGTGGGTATTTCCTCAATTTGGAGTGAAAAGAGTACTAATGACAAAGATAGAGAAGAATCATAAAAATTGATCAAAATAGAAAAATATAAAAAGAAATGTTGAAGTCTTCAAAAGTCAAAACATATGTTCTCTTGTTAGTATTCATCTGCAGCAATAAACACTCCTGAACCCTGACCTTCTCTCTAAAGGTATCATTCCTAGATTCTCATGGTCCAATTTAATTTTGGTCCTTTTTTTTCCTCTTTCAAAATTCTTTCTTACACTAAAGGAAGTCATATAGAAGGAGAGGTTTCTACAAAGTGGTGTATATCTATTAGAGTGTCAAAAATTAAAAAGAAAAATCTTGAAATTCATCAGTAATTGAAAGGAAGACTCAGCCATTATGATGCAATACCCTATAATGCTGGAAGCCACCAGGCTGACCAGTGAAAACACACTGGGCGTGTGTAGAAGGAGCTGAAGGACTAGGGAAAGGGGATCGTGGTGTGACAAGAGTCCTATTGCAAAAGTGTTTTTCTCCCTTTCTCTCACACATATGCATGTACGTATATGTTCTCCGTATTATAAACAAGAGAAAAGAAAGAAAGGAAGAAATTGAAAGGAAACTATTTAAAGCAAGACAAAAATTCTTGAGAAAACAGGGTAGGAAACAATATGAAATGAATGGTAGACTTAGCTAGTTAGGATACAAAAGAGAAATATTGCCTAAGTTTCAAAGCCACTAAAATATATGTGGGAAATTGTCATTTTATGTTTGCCTACAGAGTGGCTGGTGGAAATGTCCAAGGCGTTCAAACCTCTAAGTGTAAACTACCAGATGAGCATTTCTTTCTTTCTTTTTTTTTTTTTTTGGAGAGGTTTTTGTTATAGGGTGTGTGCACTTGCCAGACAGACAGAGAGAGAGAAAGAGAGATAGAAAGCAGGAAATCATCCCCCGGGGGGATGGCCACACCACAATCCCTTCTCTTCCATTCTCCTCTTGGGATCTTGGGCACACATGCACATGCGCCTGGCATGAGTTTAAGCCACCGGGTCCAGGACGCAAACCACGGTAGACTACGTGGGAGTCCAGAGACATAGCCATTATGCTAACTGCTGGTCCCCCAGATGAGTATTTCTGATTTCATTTGGCTAATGAGAAAAGAGCTTTCATATTCTGGGTCATTGTCCTGCACTGGCTCTTGAGGTAGATAGGGTGACCTTCCCATTGAATGGACCTAAGGCAAGGAAGAGATCCTGGAGAAAGTACCAATTTCTCTGCTTAATGCTATTTATAATAATCTAAGTATTCCCTTACCCCATACCTAGTAAGCATTAAAATAGTCTCTTGTCAGTAAATCATTTTTTGCTTATTCATCTGCAATTGGCCTTGCTTGAATTGTTTTATAGAAAAATTATTTTTATCTATAAACTTATCAAGGGAAAAGTCTTTTTGATTTTTGTTTAAAACCTGTCTTCCTATTATAGTGTTCTGGATCAAAATTAAATGATCAAGACCTTGGTTGTTAAGAAATAAGAACAGATAAATAAGAGAGAAGAATAAAAGAAATCTGTGTTGATAATCCATGGTTAGGAAACACGAAAACATACAAGTAGAAAAAACAAAAACAAAAAACACCACTCTACCAATGGAAGTGAGCTAGATAAAAAGTAGAATTGAGAGTCAGAGCTATCAGAGCATGAATCTTGAGTGAAGAGTAAAGGAGATGGCCAGGAAAATGCCTGGCACTAGGCATTTAGGCTACTTACCCTTCACATGACAGTAATACTGTAGTTACATACCTTGCAGGTAGACATAACTTGAATATAGTCACATATACTGAATAAGTAGTTGAGAAATCGTTCATGTATTTCACATAGAGACGAAGCCATTATCTTTCAATTCTAATCTCTTAGCTTTAATAGTAACTGTAGAAGAAAATATGTTTCTAAGATTAAAAGAAATTACAACTCCACTAAAAAACTATTAATGATGTCTTAAGTAGACATCATATAAAGTATATTCTGACATCATGTAAAGGGTATTCCATCTTGCTAATTAATTAGTGTGATGGTAGCATTAGGTAAAGGAATAATGCAGAAATTAGGAAGTTTTCTCCCTAAAGGAACAGATGGTAAATATTGTAGTAGTTGAAAGACAACAGGAAAAACTGAGGATCTTATGTAGAACACAACAAATTATATGGCTCAGCCATGGTGGTCTCATCCTGCTACTTGGAGGCTGAGACCACACTGGCAGCTCAGGTTCTGGTCCAGTCTGAAATGGTCAGGCATGGTGGTGTGTGCCTGTAGCCCAAGGTAATAAGGTGGGTGGGGCAGGAAGATTCCAACATGGTAAGATCTTGTGAAAAATATCTATTGATCTCTCTCTCTCTTGCCAATAATTAAATACATGGGGTCAGCCGGTGGTGTCACGGCCAAGGGGCTAGATCTCATTTGGTCAACTGCATGGTTTAAGTCTTGGACTGGCGCTTGAAAAACATACCGGCTGCATGTGAGTGCATACCCAAAATTCTGAAAGGAGGGAGAAATAGAGAAGGGATTGAGGTGTGACCATCCCCCATGGACAATACTTTCTCACTTTTCCTCTCTCTCTGGTGAGCATGGGCCCTTTGGCAAATTAAAAAATAAATAAATAAAACAAAAACACATAAACAAAGAGTATAACAAATGACAGAAAAAATCTAACAAAATGTAGAGAATAAATTATTTTATTGACAAAATTCAAATATAATAAAAATGATTGAGTTCATTTTTAAAAAATACTAATCAGAGAATTTTTTATTTACCCTTTCAGATATTTTGTATAATGAAGGTCAAAGTTCTAGATAAAAAGTAGAATTGAGAGTCAGAGCTATCAGAGCATGAATCTTGAGTGAAGAGTAAAGGAGATGGCCAGGAAAATGCCTGGCACTAGGCATTTAGGCTACTTACCCTTCACATGACAGTAATACTGTAGTTACATACCTTGCAGGTAGACATAACTTGAATATAGTCACATATACTGAATAAGTAGTTGAGAAATCGTTCATGTATTTCACATAGAGACGAAGCCATTATCTTTCAATTCTAATCTCTTAGCTTTAATAGTAACTGTAGAAGAAAATATGTTTCTAAGATTAAAAGAAATTACAACTCCACTAAAAAACTATTAATGATGTCTTAAGTAGACATCATATAAAGTATATTCTGACATCATGTAAAGGGTATTCCATCTTGCTAATTAATTAGTGTGATGGTAGCATTAGGTAAAGGAATAATGCAGAAATTAGGAAGTTTTCTCCCTAAAGGAACAGATGGTAAATATTGTAGTAGTTGAAAGACAACAGGAAAAACTGAGGATCTTATGTAGAACACAACAAATTATATGGCTCAGCCATGGTGGTCTCATCCTGCTACTTGGAGGCTGAGACCACACTGGCAGCTCAGGTTCTGGTCCAGTCTGAAATGGTCAGGCATGGTGGTGTGTGCCTGTAGCCCAAGGTAATAAGGTGGGTGGGGCAGGAAGATTCCAACATGGTAAGATCTTGTGAAAAATATCTATTGATCTCTCTCTCTCTTGCCAATAATTAAATACATGGGGTCAGCCGGTGGTGTCACGGCCAAGGGGCTAGATCTCATTTGGTCAACTGCATGGTTTAAGTCTTGAACTGGCGCTTGAAAAACATACCGGCTGCATGTGAGTGCATACCCAAAATTCTGAAAGGAGGGAGAAATAGAGAAGGGATTGAGGTGTGACCATCCCCCATGGACAATACTTTCTCACTTTTCCTCTCTCTCTGGTGAGCATGGGCCCTTTGGCAAATTAAAAAATAAATAAATAAAACAAAAACACATAAACAAAGAGTATAACAAATGACAGAAAAAATCTAACAAAATGTAGAGAATAAATTATTTTATTGACAAAATTCAAATATAATAAAAATGATTGAGTTCATTTTTAAAAAATACTAATCAGAGAATTTTTTATTTACCCTTTCAGATATTTTGTATAATGAAGGTCAAAGTTAGCATTCCCTACCATTAAATCAATTGTAAGCATTCATTTGTAAAGTCATCCTTAGCTTGTGGTGGGTATCAGCATGATGGAAAGTTAGCTTTGCTCTGTGAGCTTTCATTTGTTAGACTGCTAGCCCATTAGATTTATGCTTTAACTGGGCTTTAAGACTATCATGACAAATGTGACCTCATACTTGAGGCTGTATGAAATCTGTAAACTGTGACTCACCAAGATTTTGACTTTACTAACTTCATGTTAATAAAAGTATATCAATGAATAAATTTATTGTTTCAAATGTTTTATTTCTTATAGAAGAAACAATCCATTAATTTTTCTTTTAGAATTAGTACTTTTAGAGACCAGCAGATGGTATAATGGCTATGTTGTTGGGCTCCTATGTAGTCAACTGCGGTTTGAGTCCCGGACCCGTTGGCTTAAACTCACGCCAGGCACATGTACGTGTGTGCCCAAGATCCTGAGAGGAGAATGGAGGAGAAGGGACTGCAGCATGGCCATCCCCTCCGGGGGGGTGATTTCTCGCTTTCTATCTCTCTTTCTCTCTCTGTCTTTCTGGCGAGCGCATGTGCCCTGTAGCAAAAACCTCTCCAAAAAAAAAAAGAAAGAAAGAAAAAGGAAAAAAAGAATTAGTACTTCTAATGAGAAATTTTAATGATTTTTAAATACCCAACTCTTAGCAAACACTAGCTGGAGTAAGAAAAGAAACCATTTAAGAAATTTCAATGAAAACACACATCTTATTTTTGACTTCTGAAATTGCCTATATACTAGATCTGAGATTTAAATATTTCCCAGCTAAATCCACTTCAGATGATAGTTTGTAAACGGTAATGAGTTAACACAAGAAACTCTTTCTTTTTCAAATCTTATTTCACTTTACTTATTTATTTTAATTTGATCTGAGAGGTACAAAGCGTGTGTTTGTGTGTGTGTGTGTGTGTGTGTGTGAGAGAGAGAGAGAGAGAGAGAGAGAGAGCAAGAAAGCAAGCCACCAGGTCTGGGACTCCAATCATGGTCAGCAATGTGGGAGTTCAGCACTCTTAATCACCAGGTGGTGACCTGCTGACCCGCAAATAACAATAACTTCCTCCTCCTCCTCCTTCTTCGTCTTCTTCTCCTCCTCCTCCTTCTTTTTCTTCTTCTTCTAAATAAGAATTACTTTATTTAAATTTATTTATTTTAATTAGATCAGAGAGGGACAGACCAAGAAAAAGAGCAAGAGAGAGGGAGAGTGGGAAAGTGAGAAACTAAGTCACCAGGTCCAGGAATTGAACTGTGGTCAGCCATTTGGGAGTCCAGTGCCCTTAAGTCCTTAATCATCATACTACCTGCCAGCTCCCCCCAGGGGGGATGGCCACACCACAATCCCTTCTCCTCCTTTCTCTTCTTGGGATCTTGGGCACGTATGCACACGTGCCTGGCGTGAGATTAAGCCACTGGGTCCGGGACTCAAACCGCGGTTGGCTACATGGGAGTTCAGCGACATAGCCATTACGCTAACTGCTGGTCCCTGTTTTTATATATTTTAATCTCTACTTTTCTCCAGGTCACGAGAAAACAAATTAGATAAATATTCATGGAATTAAGAAGCCAAAATGATTTAATATGATAAAGATTCAAGAAGCCAGAGAAACCACATCTGATGAGACTGAATATAATAAAATAGAAAAAGCTGTGAAATTTGGGGATGGACTTAATTTGGGGATGATCTTCAGCTTTATGGGATCAATTGTTAGTGAATGTGAGAGGAAAATATCTCTCTTTAAAGATGTTTCAGTTAGATCCAAGAACTACAAAGAATGCCTAGAACTAGCTGAGCAGTTGATCATCAAAAAGTAGGTAAAAGAAATAGGATTTAATACTTATCGCATATTTGGAATAGAAAAACTGGTTAGAAAACAGAATAATAGAGTTCCACTTGAAGATCTTAATTTTCAGTTTGCTATAGGGCATGTGTGCTCACCAGAGAGAAAAACAGAGGGAACGTAGGAAATCACCCCTCATGTGGATAGCCATGCAGCAATCCCTTTTCCATTCTCCTCTTGGGATTTTGGGCATGTGCACACAGACACTCCCACGTGTTTTTTAAGATGCTGGTCAGGGACTTGAACTGTGCAGTTGGCCATGTGGGATCGTCACCTAACTAGGCCACTGCCTGGCTCCATTTTTTCATTCTTACATACTGAAAACTCAGGTTATATAGTAACCAGTTTGTATCTTATACCAGCCCATAGCCATTCTGGGAATGCCAAGTTCATTTCTTTGGGGGATCATTACATTCATTTATTCAACATTGCTGGTTGTATTTTTTCTTTTATTAAAAAATTTAAAAATAACTTAAAACTTTCTAAAGTATTACAGCTTGACATGCAAGTTAATATCTAAAACTAAACAAAAGACAGAAGTTTAAAGTATTGAAGTTTTAGCCTTAAAATTTAAAAAATAATTATAAAGAATTTTCATGCTGTAAGAATTATGAAATATGGGGCTATTGCAAAGCTTTTTTTTCTCTTTCTTTTTTTTTTCTTTGCACATTTCAAAGAAAAATAGAGTTTTTCTGAGTTCAAGTGTAATTCTGCTTATGAGTATAGACTTGACCAACATGAGCTTTTACTCTGCTCCTTTCTGTCTGGTTGGCTCTGATAAATATGACACCCAGCAAGACCAGCAGATGGCATAATGGCTAAGTCACTGGACTCCCATGGAGTCGACCCCTGTTCAAGTCCTGGACTCAGCGGCTTAAAACTCAAGCCAGATGCATATGCATGTCTCTCTGTCTCTCTATCTCTCTGGCAAGCACACATGACCTTTAGCAAAAATCTCTCTCTAAAAGGAAAAATGACACCCAGCAGCATTTATACCTAGGAGATAGAGGATAATGCCAATAGGCAAGAGATCTGAAGTGCCCATGTTAGAATCCTTCTATGTTTTCTAGCCTAGAAGTAAAGAATTAGAATCTTCACATATTGGTGATTTAAATAGCATCTAGTCTCTTGAATTGGAACTATGTTTTAAAAGTGTCTACTGATGGGACACTGCTGGGACTTGGAGTTCCCAGCCCAAAGCTATTCTTTGAGGAAGATGTGCATGTTATAAGTGTCCCTCTGTATTTGCAGGCAGACCTGGTTGATTTGCTTGCTTCTTAATAAAGAGGAAGTTGCTTCCACTCCTGATGTTCTGGGGACACTGATGTCCTTGCATTTCCATTCTAGAACTACTACGTATTCTGCTTACATGCAGCAGGCCTACAAACAGGAACATGTAAGAGGTGCACTGAAAGTTCCACTATAATCTAGAGCTTTCCAAAGAGGTTGAAGGTTATCTGTTACTGTAGGCAATCTCCTTTTCTCCAAGCAAGTCTGGGTAATTGTACCAAAAAATGCTACCCTAGGAGCATCAAGATACCCTCTATCGCTTTTTAGACCTTTGGAGATTATCCTTCCCATTAATCCACCGAGCTATTCAGGTTCATGACTGTTTAATGCCACAAGTTTTAAACTAGGAAATTTTCTCCTAGAAATACAATTTTCAACCTAGGAATTAATTAGTAAGAAAAATATAATTTATTAAATCATATCTCTCATTACTATAAACCTCTCAGTCTTGAAATGATTTCAGACACTCATGAAAATTTAGTATGAGCTTTTTTTTTTTAAAAAAAATCATACTAACTTTGTAAATAATAGATAATTGACAATTTTCAAAAATGTTTGACCTCTTGAATTTAGAACAGTGTATTTCAACTAGCCTGTTGGAAAAAAAAATTGGAGTTATCAATATATGGATTTAAAAAATCATTTATTATTATTTTTTAATATGACCAGAGAGAGAGAGAGAGAGAAAGTGAGAAAGGAAGCTGCCAGGTCCAGACTCGAGCCACGGTTGGCCATGTGGGAGACCCATACCCCAACCACCACACCATCTTCCAGCCTCAATATATGGATGCTTTAAAAATAATATTCTTGAATTGGTTCCACAACATAGTGGTTAAGTACTTCATATGGGGAGTCAGATCCTACGTGGCTAACTGCACTTTGCATCCTGACACTGGAAAGTTGAAATACATACCAGTTATGTATATACACCAGTGTGTGTGTGCCCCAAATCCTGATGCAATGGAGAAATGGAGAAATAGGAATAGTGGTGTGACCCTGCCACATTGGGAGTGTCCCCTCTCTCTCTGGCAAGCACCTGTATCCTTTGGCAACAAAAAAATAATTCTTGATCATTTTTGTATATTTTGAGTATCTTGTAAATTTGAGCAATAAATTTACCTTTTTAGGTATGCCTTGAGACTAGCAGACGATGTAACAGTTATGTCACTGAACTCCCACATAGTCTACCACAGTTCAAGTCCCAGACCCAGTGGCTTAAAACACATGCCTATGTGCATGTGTGCCCAAACCTGAGAGGAGGATGGATTGAGCCCATGGCCATCCCTGCTGGGAAGTGATTTCTCACTTTCTGTCTCTCAGTCTCTATCTCTCTGATGAGTGCATGCGCCCTATAGTGAAAACCTCTCTTTTTTTTTTTTTAAAAAAAAGGTATACCTCATTTACCATATTGGTAAACATAAAAGTATTAATAGCCAGTTTGTTTTAAGTGCATTATTACTGTAATAAGGTATGAAAGTACGCAGGTGCATGTATTTCCTAAAGAGATCCTCCTGATACAATTTCATTCCTCTAGAAATGACTCAGGATAAACACATTTCTTCCTGTTTCTCAGTCTGAACTGCTACCATCTTCTAATAAGTCTTAGTCATGTGATTCCTATATTATCAAAAATTTACTCTCGTTGTCCATTCCAGATACTGCATTAATCTTTGTCCTTGAAGTTGTAGAATATCACTCTGACAGCATCCAAGATTGTTTTGTTCGAGAGTTTTTTTTTTTTTTTTTTTTTGGGGGGGGTTTTTTTTTAGGGGGTTTTTCATGTCCTATAGGGTGCTTGTACATGCCAGAAGGACAGAGAGAGACAGAGAGACAGAAAGTGAGAAATCAGCCCCCGGGGGGATGGTCATGCCACAATCCTTTCTCCTCTGTCCTCCTCTTGGGATCTTGGGCATGCACACAAATGTGCCCACTGTGAGTTTAAGCCACCAGGTCTGGGACTCGAACTGCGGTCAATTACATGGGAGTCCAGCAACATGGCCATTATGCCAACTGCTGGTCCCCTGGTTGAGAGGTTTAATCTGAATAATCATGTCTTTTTAAAACTGAAGACAATTTTTTCTATTTCAAAAACTTTCTATCCACACCACCTATTTATGTTCCATTCATTTGGAAGTAAAACCTCTAAGAATTTTTTTCATCTCTCTCCAGTTTTCTTCATATTTTGCAAATTGTTTGTTTTAAGTTCTGGGACATATCCTTGTCTGGTAAGAAGTTACCAGATGAGCTTGTTCTTGTAGTTTCAACTATTTTAGATGCCTGCCTCTGAACATCATGTCAGTTCAGGTACAGCTACTTGATTGCATGAACCCAAACAAATCTGGAAACTCTCTTTGGTTTTCAGAATAAATTTATCAACATTTTTGACATATTTGGACTCTCATTGAATTTTTAAAATTTCCATTCAAATACTCTATTTAAATAGTGAGTCAAAATACTAAAGAAAAATAATAAAGACAATGTTCGTTGATGACTTTGATAACACTTAAAAATCCTCCTTTCTCAAACCTCATATAGTGGTGACATAAAGTAATTAAATAGAATTTTAAAAAGTTAAGGCCAATATGGCATTTAAAATAATCTATTTAAGGATAATGTTATTAAGGTATAAGTAAGTTTAGACATGTTATTTTCCTATGAATGCCTTTAGTCAGCTTTCTTATATAGAATTTTAGTTTTATGTCTGGCTTAAAATTTTTTTGATTTGTCTCAATGAACATATTTATGGGACTACAGCCAAGAGGATATGCCACATGGGGAAGAAGGAGAAAACATTTTGTTTCCTTTTTTTCTTGGTATATTTTTGTTTACAGCATGAACACAAGGATGCCATTAAACTTCCAAATCTTTACAGTAAAAGTGACTTTGTGGGCATCACTTTGCTCACAAGGTTAGTAGCTTTCTAAAATAGTACAGATGCCAGTTGATCTCTTTAGTATTTCCACATTTAGATACTTTAATAAAAGCCTATTTTTCACCTTAAGCTGTATCATCTTATCTTTATCTATTGTTTGCTCAGGGTGAATTTATTTATCAGTAAATATTAATGTTCTGGTTATTCTACCATCAAAATGCTGTCAGAATTCCATTGGAAATATTTTTTTAATATGACAAATTTATATATTCAAATTTGTCACTTAAAATTTCATAGTTGGGGGGCCAGCAGCAGGTGGTATGCTAGTTGGGGTAATGGACTTCCATATGGCAAACCACAGTTTGAGTCTTGGACCTGGCAGTTTAAAACTCACGCCAGGTGTGTGTGTGTGTGTGTGTGTGTGTGTGTGTACAAAATCCCAAGAGGAGAATGGAGGACAAGGGACTGCAGCATGGCCATCTCCCCTGGAGAGTGATTTCTCACTATCCATTTGATTATTTCTGTTTCTTTCTGGAGAGCACACATGCCCTATGATAAACAAACAAACAAATAAATAAATAAGTAAAATTTCATAGCTTGGTTGGTTTCCTGGCTTGGTAATTAAGGCAGTAAGATCCCACAAGTCCAACTATGGAGAAGCCATATTGCACTAAGGTTAAAGCAGAGGCATTAGAGCCAATATGCTTGAGTGTATCATATCACTGACTAGTTACTTGTAAACTGGGCCTAGTTAATGTCTAGGTGCCCCAGCTGTATCACTTGTAAGATGCACATGATGACAGTATATAACTAACACAGTTCTTACAAGGATAAATGAGTTAATACAGTGCCTGGTACATAGTACCATTAAATAAAATTTGGCTAATTCTTTACCCTTTATAATCAAAAGATATTAGGGAACATCTGCAGATACTATGTCACTAGAGATATAAGCATATAGTATAAAGCTAATAAGGTATCTTTCAAAAGAACTACAAATAGAAATCGTAACAATAGGAGTAGAAAGAATGGGAAGGAAAGATAGACTCTCATTTTTATTAGACTCAACAAAACTAAGACGAAGAATATAATAAAGACAAATATATCAGATACTTAAAATACAAAAAACGCTCCTTCCTTCTACTGTGCTTCTTTGTGACTTTTGTCATTCTCAACCCTTTTTAGCAGTTCCTTTAGAATTTCCAAATCTATTCTTCCTTATCTCTCAAAAAATGAACATAAACATAAAATCACATGAAACTGAGGAAACTTCGAACCCAGAAATAAGAAATAACAGGCATCAAATGAACTATAGTTTTCCCATCTTTTTATGATTTTTGCACTGGGTTATGTAAATATTCCTCAGTTCAACCTTCCAGCTTGGTAAACTGGTGTTTATACCTGTTCTGCTATTCATCCCAAGTACTAATTTTTTTGTTTTGTTTTTTAATTGCCAGAGGAAACATGTGTTCGCTGGAGTAGGATGGGGTGGGGAGAGAGAGAAAGGACAGAAGGAAGGAAAGAAGGAAGGGAGGGAGGGAGGGAGGGAAGGACCTTTAAAACATAATGGTCATACTAGAATCTCTTCTCCATTTTTCCATTTTGTCAGGAGTTGGGCATGCATGCACACCCACCCATACACACACACACACACACACACACACACACACACACACATACACACGCCTAGAATGTATTTCAAGCTACTGGGTGGGGGCTGGGATTCAAATGTAGTTTATTTACCATGTGAGAACCAGCTCCCTACACACAGCACTTAACTACTTACTGTGCTACAGACTTTTTTAAACTTCAAATTGCTTCGTTTTCACAGCAGACAGTTTCATTAAGACAGATAAATCATCCCTAATTTATCTGACATTAATTACATTAATTAATTTTGTTTTCCATGTTAATTCAGTTTCCCAAAAGGTTCAATTATTTTTTGTTTGTTAAGTTTGATGCCTATTGTCTGGGCCTGTGCTGGTTTTCTTCAACGTTTTGTTGATTCTCAATTGTCAGCTTGTTTTTTTAAATAATTTTTTTTTCTTTTTTTTGGAGAGGTTTTTGCTCTAGGGTGCGTGCACTCGCCAGCCAGACAGAGAAAGACAGAGAGACAGAAAGCGAGAAATCACCCCCCAGGGGGGATGACCACACCACAATCCCTTCTCCTCCATTCTCTTCTCGGGATCTTGGGCACACATGCACACGTGCCCGACGTGAGTTTAAGCCACCATGTCCGGCAATCGTACCGTGATCGACTACGTGGGAGTCCAACGACATAGCCATTATGCTAACTGCTGGTCCCTAAAGAATTATTTTATTTAACTTTATTTATTCACTTGTTTTCATTTGACCAGAGAGGGGTAGAGAGAGAGAGAGAGAGAAAGTGAGAAGGCAAGCCACCAGGTCCAGGACTTGAACTGTTGTCCACGATGTGGGAGTACAATGCCCTTAATCACCATGCCAGTTTATTTTTGAGAATAAGCATCTAGGATCATCAGAAAAGTCATGAAGCATTTTTGCATAGTAAAAGACATCATGACTTTTCCAAGGACCCAATGGATTCCTGATTCTTGCTAGTTGCAGTGTATGCCCCTCAGATCCAGTGGGAGACAGGATTTCTTTCTTGATTCTGAATGCAAGCTCTGATTATATGAGTTGTGGCCATGATGCTAAGCCAGTTCATGTAAGTCACTTTTCATTTAGTATAAGCATTCCTTCTCATGTGAGGCTTAGACCACATTTCTGGTACCAAGTGGTACCAAATCTCCCTTTGGGAATTCTTCCATCAGAATTAGATTAAATACTTGTGGCTTTGGCTTGTTTAGATGGTGAATCTGGCTGTTAAAGAGCAAGTAACTGATGAAGTTGTTCTATCACCTATAACTAAATGATAGGCCTGCCTTCCAGAGCCTGCCCCTCTTAGTTTACCACTGCCTTTAACCTTATATTTACAAATGATTCTTGTAATTCTCAATGATTCTCAAATATAATTTGCTTTATATGTATTCCTAAAATTCCAAAATAAATTAAATAAGTAATTTTCAAAAAAAACCTTAGTACTACCTAATATAAAATTCATAAATTAGAAGTTTTAGGCTCACAGAAATCTCAATTCTTATCCAATTAGTCTGTATATTTATTGTATTCCTGATCTAAATTCCTCACAGAAATCTCAATTCTTATCCAATTAGTTTGGAGATTTATTGTATTCCTGATCTAAATTTTTTGTTTTTTGTGTTTTGTTGTTGTTGTTGTTGAAATGGACACAATGATTCTGAAATTTGCATGAAAATGCAAAGGGTTAAAAATGATTTTGAAGAGCAAAGTTAAAGGATTTATTGTACTAAATATCAAGATTTACTTAAAAGTTACTGTAATTTAGATACCATAGTACTAGAGCAAAGACAATCAACCAACAAAACAGATCAAAGAGTTTGGAAACAGGGCCACAGTTACATGAAAATTTATGAGAAGAGTAACACTTCAGAACACGTGAAAAAGAACTATCCTTTCAATCAATGTGCTGGTTTAATTATATATCCATAACATAAATTCTGAACATTAGCTCACTCCATCCACAAAAATCAACTCTGGGATTGAAGAGGGGGAGAGATTGTAGATCTAAATGTGAAAGGTAAACAATAAACTTTCTAGAAGATATAACATTTCTTCGTGGCTTTGGGTCTATAGATGCTTTCCTAAATAAGACATCGAAAGCACCAGCCTTAAGAAAAAGTCATATATTGCATTACCCTAAATTAATACATTTTTCTCACAAAAGACACCATTAGGAGAGTAAAAGGAAAATAGAAGATATACGTGACACAAATATTTTTCAAAGGTCTCATGTCTAGAATATATGAAAAAGTCTTATAAATCAATGGAAAGAACAGAAGATACAATAGAAAAATAGACAAGATACTTAAAGAGGTACTTAACAAAAAAGGGTATTAAAATGACTGATACATATATGGAAAGATGTACAATCTTATTAGTAGTTAGACAAATGTAAATATAGGCCAGAATGAGATAGTACCCAGAATAGACAAAATTAAAAAAAATAAATAAAAAGCAACAATATCAAGTGTTTGCGAGGATATGTGGAAAAAAGAACAAATGCAAAACCAAAAAACCCTGGTAGTAGGAGTGGAAATTAGCACTATTATTTTAGAAAGTTGTTAATATCTTTTAAAGTAAAAAGTGTGTAGACTTACATTATCTCTCACCTTTACATTTTTATTCTATATCCTTCTCTTTTTTTAAAAGAGGTTTTTTTTTTTTTTACTATAAGGTATGTGCACTTACCAGAGAGATAGAGAGACAGAAAGTGAGAAATCCCCCCCACCCGGGGGGGATGCATGCCACAGTACTTCTCCATTCTCCTCTCAGGATTTTGGGCATGCAAGCACATGTTCCTGGCATGAGTTTCAAGCTGCTGGGCCCGGGACTTGAATCGTGGTTGACGATGTGGGAGTCTAGTGACGTAAACATTATGCCATCTGCTGGTCTCAATCCTTCTCTTTTTTTTTTTTTTTTTAAAATATTATTATTATTTGCTATAAGGCACATGTGCTCACCAGAGAGAGACAGAGAGGGAAGGTGAGAAAGAAAGCTGCCAGGTTTTGAACTTGACAAGTGGGATTTCAGTGCCTTAATCACCACACCACCTGCTAGTCTCTCTATATCCTTCTTTACCACTGAATTTTTCAAATATATTCATAAATGTGTGGCAAAACATTAAGTTGGTGCACTTAAATAATATATTGAATACACTAGTCATGTTATCATTGATCTTGAAAAGAGTCAAATAAAACTGATCCTTATTTGTCAAAGGTAAAATTATAACCACCTATTAGAGCTTACTGGTCTTTATAAGTTGTAGAGCATATATGGAAATTCTAAGTTACATACATAAATTTAAGTTATAAATTGCACAACCCTAATTTTTTTTTGAGAGGTTTTTGCTATAGGGCGCATGCGCTCACCAGAACGACAGAGAGAGACAGAGAGACAGAAAGTGAGAGATTACTTCCCAGGAAGGATGGCCATGCCACAATCCCTTCTCCTCCATTCTCCTCTCAGGATCTTGGGCACACACGCACAAGTGCCTGGTGTGAGTTTAAGCCACTGGATACAGAATTTGAACTGCAGTCAACTACATGGGAGTCCAGTGACATAGCCATTATGCCATCTGCTGGTCCCAGCACAACCCGAAATTTTAATTTACTTTCAATTACTTTAAATCTTAGCAGAGTGATATTGTAAGTGGTGATGTATTTTTGTCTTAGGTAGTATTCAATAAATACTTACTGAGTACTGTCAGCATGTCAGAATCTTTACTACTTCCTACCCGTCCCATCAAGGTCCTTAGACAGTGAATAAGAAAAGCTTAAAAAGTAAAATATACTCCATGTTATGGATATGTGTTAAAAAGTCATGTATGACAAAACAAACAAACAAAAAACAAAACAAAATGAAATCAGAAGTATTATATAGTAGGTGTGTAGAATATGTAAGTAGAATAGCCTGGACAAACCTTGCTGAGAAGGTGACATGCCTATATGAGGCATAAAGTGAGCCATGCCAATATTTGAGAGATCATTTAGAAGACTAAACTACAAGTGCATAGGCCTTATAAGCAAGCCACCAGGTCCAGGACTTGAACTGTTGTCCACGATGTGGGAGTACAATGCCCTTAATCACCATGCCAGTTTATTTTTGAGAATAAGCATCTAGGATCATCAGAAAAGTCATGAAGCATTTTTGCATAGTAAAAGACATCATGACTTTTCCAAGGACCCAATGGATTCCTGATTCTTGCTAGTTGCAGTGTATGCCCCTCAGATCCAGTGGGAGACAACATTTCTTTCTTGATTCTGAATGCAAGCTCTGATTATATGAGTTGTGGCCATGATGCTAAGCCAGTTCATGTAAGTCACTTTTCATTTAGTATAAGCATTCCTTCTCATGTGAGGCTTAGACCACATTTCTGGTACCAAGTGGTACCAAATCTCCCTTTGGGAATTCTTCCATCAGAATTAGATTAAATACTTGTGGCTTTGGCTTGTTTAGATGGTGAATCTGGCTGTTAAAGAGCAAGTAACTGATGAAGTTGTTCTATCACCTATAACTAAATGATAGGTCTGCCTTCCAGAGCCTGCCCCTCTTAGTTTACCACTGCCTTTAACCTTATATTTACAAATGATTCTTGTAATTCTCAATGATTCTCAAATATAATTTGCTTTATATGTATTCCTAAAATTCCAAAATAAATTAAATAAGTAATTTTCAAAAAAAACCTTAGTACTACCTAATATAAAATTCATAAATTAGAAGTTTTAGGCTCACAGAAATCTCAATTCTTATCCAATTAGTCTGTATATTTATTGTATTCCTGATCTAAATTCTTTGTTTTTTGTGTTTTGTTGTTGTTGTTGTTGAAATGGACACAATGATTCTGAAATTTGCATGAAAATGCAAAGGGTTAAAAATGATTTTGAAGAGCAAAGTTACAGGATTTATTGTACTAAATATCAAGATTTACTTAAAAGTTACTGTAATTTAGATACCATAGTACTAGAGCAAAGACAATCAACCAACAAAACAGATCAAAGAGTTTGGAAACAGGGCCACAGTTACATGAAAATTTATGAGAAGAGTAACACTTCAGAACACGTGAAAAAGAACTATCCTTTCAATCAATGTGCTGGTTTAATTATATATCCATAACATAAATTCTGAACATTAGCTCACTCCATCCACAAAAATCAACTCTGGGATTGAAGAGGGGGAGAGATTGTAGATCTAAATGTGAAAGGTAAACAATAAACTTTCTAGAAGATATAACATTTCTTCGTGGCTTTGGGTCTATAGATGCTTTCCTAAATAAGACATCGAAAGCACCAGCCTTAAGAAAAAGTCATATATTGCATTACCCTAAATTAATACATTTTTCTCACAAAAGACACCATTAGGAGAGTAAAAGGAAAATAGAAGATATACGTGACACAAATATTTTTCAAAGGTCTCATGTCTAGAATATATGAAAAAGTCTTATAAATCAATGGAAAGAACAGAAGATACAATAGAAAAATAGACAAGATACTTAAAGAGGTACTTAACAAAAAAGGGTATTAAAATGACTGATACATATATGGAAAGATGTACAATCTTATTAGTAGTTAGACAAATGTAAATATAGGCCAGAATGAGATAGTACCCAGAATAGACAAAATTAAAAAAAATAAATAAAAAGCAACAATATCAAGTGTTTGCGAGGATATGTGGAAAAAAGAACAAATGCAAAACCAAAAAACCCTGGTAGTAGGAGTGGAAATTAGCACTATTATTTTAGAAAGTTGTTAATATCTTTTAAAGTAAAAAGTGTGTAGACTTACATTATCTCTCACCTTTACATTTTTATTCTATATCCTTCTCTTTTTTTAAAAGAGGTTTTTTTTTTTTTTACTATAAGGTATGTGCACTTACCAGAGAGATAGAGAGACAGAAAGTGAGAAATCCCCCCCACCCGGGGGGGATGCATGCCACAGTACTTCTCCATTCTCCTCTCAGGATTTTGGGCATGCAAGCACATGTTCCTGGCATGAGTTTCAAGCTGCTGGGCCTGGGACTTGAATCGTGGTTGACGATGTGGGAGAGTGACAGAGAGGGAAGGTGAGAAAGAAAGCTGCCAGGTTTTGAACTTGACAAGTGGGATTTCAGTGCCTTAATCACCACACCACCTGCTAGTCTCTCTATATCCTTCTTTACCACTGAAGGTGAGAAAGAAAGCTGCCAGGTTTTGAACTGGACAAGTGGGAGTTCAGTGCCTTAATCACCACACCACCTGCTAGTCTCTCTATATCCTTCTTTACCACTGAATTTTTCAAATATATTCATAAATGTGTGGCAAAACATTAAGTTGGTGCACTTAAATAATATATTGAATACACTAGTCATGTTATCATTGATCTTGAAAAGAGTCAAATAAAACTGATCCTTATTTGTCAAAGGTAAAATTATAACCACCTATTAGAGCTTACTGGTCTTTATAAGTTGTAGAGCATATATGGAAATTCTAAGTTACATACATAAATTTAAGTTATAAATTGCACAACCCTAATTTTTTTTTGAGAGGTTTTTGCTATAGGGCGCATGCGCTCACCAGAACGACAGAGAGAGACAGAGAGACAGAAAGTGAGAGATTACTTCCCAGGAAGGATGGCCATGCCACAATCCCTTCTCCTCCATTCTCCTCTCAGGATCTTGGGCACACACGCACAAGTGCCTGGTGTGAGTTTAAGCCACTGGATACAGAATTTGAACTGCAGTCAACTACATGGGAGTCCAGTGACATAGCCATTATGCCATCTGCTGGTCCCAGCACAACCCGAAATTTTAATTTACTTTCAATTACTTTAAATCTTAGCAGAGTGATATTGTAAGTGGTGATGTATTTTTGTCTTAGGTAGTATTCAATAAATACTTACTGAGTACTGTCAGCATGTCAGAATCTTTACTACTTCCTACCCGTCCCATCAAGGTCCTTAGACAGTGAATAAGAAAAGCTTAAAAAGTAAAATATACTCCATGTTATGGATATGTGTTAAAAAGTCATGTATGACAAAACAAACAAACAAAAAACAAAACAAAATGAAATCAGAAGTATTATATAGTAGGTGTGTAGAATATGTAAGTAGAATAGCCTGGACAAACCTTGCTGAGAAGGTGACATGCCTATATGAGGCATAAAGTGAGCCATGCCAATATTTGAGAGATCATTTAGAAGACTAAACTACAAGTGCATAGGCCTTATAAAATGTCCCAAATTTCTATATGAGGAACCTGCCTTAATCATGCAAATCTTCTCTTTTGGAAATTAATGTGGCTATACTTTTGCTTTGTACTGCAATCCAAGATATTCTAAGTTTTTGCAGCATTATGTATTTTACTCTTGCTAAACAGTTGTAATTTCATTTGAGAGTCAATAAGGTAAATGTCAAGAAACAGCTTCTAGTTCTATCTCTGCTGCTCATTTGCCACGAGACTTTAGTTTCTAAATTCTTCAGGTTTCAGTTTCCTCCTTTGGGAAATGAAATAGGTGGGTTGAGCTTAGAGTTTTAAGCCCCTGATTCATTAGATGAATAGAATATTGTGAATAATTTTAGACTGAGCATGCATCCTCTAGTTTGATTTTCTACTCACCACATCAAAACATTATCACCGTATAGCTGAATCACTTTACTCCTTATCTGTCTAACCTTTGATAAAATGTCCTTAATGGATCCTCATGATGCTATGACTGTATGACTTTTTAATTTAAACTCCCTTATAACTGAAGAAATATTTTCTGGTTAGTTTGTTCATCTTCACTGTGACACACCATCAGAACTTCCATACATTTGAATGAAATTAGGCAAACATATATGTGAAAACAAATTATGAACTTCATATTTCTTCAGTGTGAAAAGGTAGAAACTGCCATATCTTGGTGGAAACATACCTGGAACAGTTTGCAAGTGGCTGCCTTTTATACAGCTAAAGAAGATAAGGTGACTGGAAGAGTATTCATGGAATAGAAGTGTAGTTCCTTGAACAGGCTATAGAGTTTATTTTTCCTGTACAAAAGCCCATCTTAATCCTCTTTTTAAACTTTATACATTCAATCACTATACATCAATACAGGTTTTAAGGTGAATTTACCCAACATGAATACATTTCACACCAGTCCAGTTGAAGAAATCGTACATATCATCAACAGACAATCCTCCATTTCCATGTAAGTTAAATGTCTTGCCTTTCTAGTTTTCTCCTTGATTCCTTTCATCTCACTCTCCTCCATCTTCAAACCTCTTCCCACATCATCTGCAGTATCTAACCATTTTTCATGCTTCTATATCCTCTAATCTTTCAGTTTCCACCATAGAGTGCAGACAGTCAGTCAGTATATATTAAGTGGAGACATACAATGTCTCTCTTGCTTCACTTAACAGTAAATCTTCCACATTCATCCACTTTCTATCAAATGCCTGGGTCTTGTAGTTTTTTATGACTGAGTAGTATTCCATAGAGCATATGTACCCTACTTTTTCAATCCATTCATCTGTTCATGGACATTTGGGTTGGTTCCACATTATAGCAATTTTGAATAATGGCGCAATAAACAAGAGATGTGCAAGCACTTTTCTGACTGAGTATTCGCCTATCCTTTGGGTAGATACCCAGGAGTGAAACTGCTCGATCATATGGTAGTTCTAGTTTTAGATCTTTGAGAAACCTCTACAATGATCTCCACAGTGGTTGTACTAATTTATGTTCCCACCAATACTGTAAAACAGTTCCCTTTTCACCATAGCCTCCCCAGCACTTATGTTAAATTTTTAAAATCTTAGCCATTGTGACTGGGGTTAGGTGGTCTCTCAATGTGGTTTTGATGTGTACCTCCCTTATGATGAAGGATGTTGAGCATTTTTTCATATACTTTTTGCCTGTTTATATGTCTTCCTTGGAGTGTTTGTTCAGCTCATTTTCCCATCTTTTAATTTGGGTTGATCATCTTTTTTTCAGGTAAGCTCTTTGAGTTCCCTGTGTATTTTGGTTAACAATACCTTATCTGAGACATAGTTTGCAAAAATATCCTCCCATTCTGAGGGTTGTTGACTTATACTAGTTACTGTGTCTTTTGCTGTCCAGAAACTTCTTAATCTGATGTAATCCCACTTATCTTTTTTTTGGGGGGGGATTACTGCCTTTGCTCTGTGGGGTCTTATTTAAGAAGTCTTTGCCTACTCTAATGTCTTCCAGAGTTTCCCCAGTATTTTCCACCAATAATTTTATAGTTTGAGGTATTAGGTTGAGATCTTTGATCCACTTTGAGTTGATTTTTGTTAATGGATAGAGATAGGGGTGCAGATTTATCTTTCTGCAGGTGGATATACATTTTTTTCCAGCACCATTTGCTAAAGAGGTTTTCTTTTTCTCACTGGATTGACTATTGCCCTTTGTCAAAAATCAGTTGGTTGTATGTTTTGGAATTTATTTCTGAGGTCTCTATTCTGTTCCATTGGTTCACATGTCTGTTTTTGTGCCTATGCCATACTGTTTTGATTATCACAGGTTTGTGATGTATTTTGGGGTCAGAGAGTGAGATGCCTCTTACTCCACTCTTCTTGTGCTGAGCTGCTTTGGCAATACGTGGTCTTTTATGATTCCAGACAAATTTAATGATTGTTTTTTCCAGATCTGTGAGAAATATCTCTGGTAATTTGATTGGGAGTACTTTAAATAGGTAGATTAATTTGGGATAAATTGCCATTTTGATTACATTAATTATTCCAATCCAGGAACATGAGATGTCCTTCCACTTTTTTTGTGTGATTTTTTAATTTAGATTTTCATAGTTTCCTTTGTAGAGGTATCTGACTTCTTTGGTTAGATTTCTTCCTAGGTATTTTATACTTTTTGTGGTTATGGTAAATGGGATTACTTTCTTCAGTTCTCCCTTATACTGTTTGTTGTTCATATATAGAAATACTACAGATTTTTGTATGTTGATTTTGTATCCTGCCACTTTACTGTATTCATTTATCCCTTCCAGGAGTTTTTTTCATGGATACTTTTGGATCTTCTATGTATACAATCATTCATTTGCAAACAGAGATAATTTCACCTATTCTTCCCCTATTTGAATGCCTTTTATTTTATTCTCTTTTCTGATTGCATTGGCTAGGACTTCTAGCACTACATTGAAAAGGGGTGGAGAAAGTGGGCAGCCTTGTCTTGTACCAGTTTTTAGTGGAAAGACTTTCAGCTTTTCCCCATTCAGTATGATGTTAGCTATGGGCTTTCCATAGATGGCTTTTATTTTGTTGAGAGATGACTCATCTATACCAATTTTTCTGAGAGTCTTAATCAAGAAGAGATGTATTTTATCAAACCCTCTTTCTGTATCTATTGAAATGATTATATGGCTTTTATCCTTCTTTCTGTTAATATAGTGTATTACACTTATGGTTTTATGTATGTTGAACCACCCTTGGAGAAAAGCCTACTTTGTCATGATGTATAATCTTTTTTATGTGTTGTTGGATATGATTTGCTAGTATCTTGGGAATTTTTGCATCTATATTCATCAGAGATACAAGTCTGTAGTTTTCCTTTTTTTTTGTCATGTCTTTATCTGTTTTGGGGATAAAAGTTTTGTAGAGTTCAGAAGTGAAGTCATCAGGACCTGGTCTTTTCTTTGTTGCAAGATTATTTATTACTAATCAATCTCATTGTTTGTTATGGGTCTATTCAGGCTTTCTATGTCTTCCTGATTCAATCCTGCAAGAATATAGGTGTCTAGGAATCGGTCCATTTCATCTAGGTTTTCTTGTTTGTTGGCATATAGTTTGCATACAGTATTCTTTAATGATGTTTTATATTTCTCTTATGTTGTAATGTTGCCTGTTTCATTGCAAATTTGATTTATCTGCTTCTTTTCTCTCTTCTTCTTAATTAGTCTAGCTAATAGCCCATCTTAATCCTTAAACACTATTGCCAGTAGATTGTAAGCTTTTTGATGGCTTAGTTGTCTTTGTATCTCAATGGCACAACACATTACCACACATAATACTCAATACATGCTTGTAGCTTGACCTGCATCAATAATTTCCTGTCTCCCTTTTCTGCCACTATTTTCAAGTGCCCTGTGTCATCATATTCTTTCTTGTTCCTAGGCTTTAAGGTGCTCTTTACTGTCTCTGACAAGAATGCTTTTCTCTTTCTTTCTCACATTTTCATTTTCACCTATATCACCCTAGGCATCAGAATTGGACAAAACAAACAAACAAACAAAACAAACAAACAAAAACTTAGGTGCATTTCTTTCTCTAACTTATTTTGTATAATTAAGAGTATTTTCTCTACTAGACTCTAAATCATGTTAATGAAGAAAATACATCCATTCTCTGCAGTAAACCTAGCAGCTAACACAAAGTACTTAACATGAAGTGGGTACTAAGAAAGCATTGCTAAATGAATGTGATGGAAAAAAAAATGAATGTGATGCTAAATGAATGTGATGGAAAGAAGGAGTTCTAGGATGTGTCTGGTCAAAAGAACAGATGAGATTTAAAAAAAGGTAAAAGAGGAAACAAAGATTTAAAATTATCAAGAAAAATAATTTGAAATTAAATCTTAAAAAGTCACTTAAAACTAGTGTGACAAAATGGTTGCTAAAAAAATAAAATGAAAAAGTCCTCATCAATCAATCCTTAATATTGATTTTTTTCTATTAATTTTTCCAAATATGGAAGAAAATAATATCATTAGTTCAAGCAAAGATGCTTCCTTAGGTATCAGTGAAAGATATTAGAAAATGCAGACTAATGGTTATTAAAGAACACAAGCATGGCAAACTATAGTAACAGATGATTACAGTGCACATCAGTTATTATTAACATGCAGACTATTGATTTCTAAGATTGTAATTCACTGATGCTATCTCGTAATTTCTGTTTTCCTACAGCCTGTAGGAAAACAAAATTGTGAATGAGAACAGTGTCAGCTTTGAGGAAATTAATAAGAAATTAATAAGCATTCTTCATAAATTATTTGCATTAAGCAGCAACTCAGTCTTATTTTTAATATTATTTAGGCTCAGTAGTGAAATTCTAAATTCCTCAATTTAGATTTCTAAATTCCTCGGGCAAAATTTATCTTCCTTGGGGCTTACTAAATCAATTAACTTTGCAAGTGGAAGGTTATTTTAATACTTCTGAATACTGCATTCTCACAGCATGAAAGACGACAGGCGGAAGCCTGAGTGAACTGCTGGTAGGGTTCAAGGAAAGGCTTGTACAAGTAGACGATCAGCTCTGTTCTTGCTAAAATTTGGCACAGAAATACATTGTGGTTTCTTCAGATGACAGCATCGTAATTCATTTAGCTCTCCCCTACCTTTTCACAAAAAGGCCAAAACCCCACAGGAAATGTGAGCACTGACATTTTCTTCCCAGGATCAAAAACTGACTATTTTGCCAGAAATTGAAAACAATATAGCTAAAACAGTAAATACACAGTAACGTGTTGAAAGAAATGGGTTACTGGACTGGTCAGTGACACAATCCATCATTTCTATTTTAACTTCTGATGGAGAGAATGGTAAAAAAAAAAGAAAATGTTTGGATTGGCAGACTTCCATACAAATATAATAAAAACCAAATAAATGTTAAAGAATCCTTCTGCATTAATTTACAGATTATGCCTCGAAGATTTATGCTAACACTGTGCCTTTCACAGCAAGTTTGATTACACATTTCTAGCTGATTTCCAGGCAGTTAAAAGCTAGCTTAAGGGCCATCTAGAAGGCATGATTTCTTCGCTTTCTACAAAATGCTAAAGCTTCTTTATCATTTTGTATTCAGTCATGAACTCAGCTGCACAAGCCAAACGTAAAGATTTTATGGGTCAATCTATCATGAGAATTCGTGAACAAGAATACAAGTCTACTCATGCAGACACTAAGGGTGATTTCCATTTTTATGAATGAAAAAGAACCCTGCATAAACATTCTTTATTTAAAGTTTTAAATGAAGAAAGATGCAAAACAAAATGGGAACATTTTGTTTTATATGTCAATATCTTGTAAGAGGGGCAAAGTAAAGAATCTGGCTCACATGATTCCCAAGACAGCAGTATCTCCTTTGCATTAACTACATAAACAAAATTTATGGCCACTGACCTAATCTTCGATGCCAAAATGTACAGCAGGAACAGCTTTCTGGAAAACTTAATTTAAAATTATGGTGTTAACAAAAGCACTTTAGAAAGCAGACAACCTACCCTCCACACATACACACAAGCATCTAAGAGACCTTACCACAGAAAGGAGCCATGGTTATTTGCATAAAGCTTTAGAATACATTTCAGAGATAATCCAAATCCATGAGCTGTTTTGCCTTTTCTCTCTGCAACCTTGATGTTTGTGAATTTTCAAATAAATATATATCACTAGACAGTTATTCTAATTTAGAGGTTATTTAAAACCAGATTTTCAGAGGTTTGGGTTTTGGGAAGGATAGGATATTGAAAATTAAATAAACCTGCTAATTTCTTTTATGAGTTTTAAAGCACTTTTTCTTGCTCACTAAATCCTAACTATAGCACCTTGGAGAGAAGAAAAGTCTCACATAGCTTATAATGTATGAGAGAAAGGGGGCTGTGATGTCTCTAATCCACTGATAGTCACCGTGAGATTTTCCAGAACACAATGTTTTCTTTCTTTTTTTTTTTTTCAAAGAATTATTTTATTTAACTTTGTTCATTTATTTTAATTTGAGCAGATGAGCAGAGAGGGGAAGACAGAGATAGAGAGAGAGAGAGAGAGAGAGAGAGAAAGTCACCAGGTCTGGTACTCAAACCACAGTCAACCATGTGGGAGTCCAGCTTCCTTAACCACCACACCACCTGCTGGCCCCAACACACTGTTTTCTTACCTTAAAGAGAAAGATAAGAAGAAAAAGAAGAGAATAAAACAGTAAATGATAGATGAAACCTGTAATGACAGATATCAAATCAACATTTTCTCTTAATATGATCTCATAAAACAGAATTCCCCGGGAAATATAACATCTTGCAGAATGAAATGTCAAGTTAAGGATATACATTCCTTTCCTTATCAGTGGGTTTTAACAAGTGAACTATGCACAATTAGAGTTAATATTTTTAAATGACTTCAAAAGTTTTTACTTTTCAATACAGATTTACAGCACTGAAAAATGTACATTTCAGATATACACAAATCTATCATTTCCCTAAAACCAATTAATCATGTTACCATGTACTATGTATATAGGGCTAAAAATATAATATTTTGAGGGTACCATTGAAAATTTGAAATAAAAAATGCAGGATCCAAAAGAATATTGAGTTCTAAGTTATTTGAAGATTCAATTCTAAATTTTTGCCATGGTTTGAGTTGTCCCAAAAAAGTCTAAAATTAGAATTTGGATGTAGGTAATCTGTTTGGGAGACGAATACAGGAAGGAGAATGAAGAGGCATGGGGAGTGAGGCAGGGAAGGAAAAGTCAATATGATACTGAGTTAATGATCTGTGCAACCAAGGATCAATTCTGTTGGGGATTTTCTGAGGAACTCTGTACAATGTGCCTAAAAATTATTCGTCTGAAGGATGTCAGGGTGGTGCATTTATTCACAATATCCTGTCCTGTCTCCCATTATTTGAGGGTTGCTGCAGGTGGCAGTAATTTCCTCACCTTTCCAGGCTTGAATGACACAAGAGCTGAATAAGCTTCTTTGGCTTCAGAGAAAGCCCTGAGGCAAAAGAATGAAGAAATGCACAGCCGGAGCTTCTGGTAGCACACTGTCAGTGTGCCCAGAGCTGTTTGGCACTGCTGTAGCTGCGATCAGAGGTAGGACAACAGCATGTAAAGATGGTACCAAATGCCTGTGCCTCAGATGCCAGGTCACCTACAAAAACTTTCACAACACTAAGTCAGTTCCCAGGATGAAGACTGGCAAGACTCTTCACAAATCGAAAGTTTTTGTGTTCTAAAATATATTATTATTGCCAAATTTTAAAATATCTAAAAAATAATCTAATTTATAAAGATAATTCACATGTCCATATAACCAATTCAATTCTTTTCCACTTAGTATTTTTGATGTGTAAATTGTAAATGGGCTTCCAGAATACATTAATGCCCAAACTAGGAAAGTAGGCAAAAAAATAAATCTGAAGTAAAATAAAATAGGAAGGTGAGAGCCAGACGTTGGCACAGTGGTTAAAACACAGCATTTTGTGAGGCAATCCCCCATAGGTAGGTTTCTGGGTCAAGTCTGGAGACCTCCTGAGTACACTGGGCACACACTTGTCCATGTTTGGGTTAGCTAAAGGTGCTGTCTCTATCTCTCCCTTTTTCTGTGTCTCTTAGCTCATGGAATAAATAAATAAATAAACATTAAAACAAGGAAAAAAGGAAGGAACTGATATTAAAAGAGAGAAAAGGCATTTATGACAAATAATTTTCACATTGTGTCTGTACTGCAAAATGATTCAAATGATTTTAATAGAAAATAATGTAATATGATCAGTTACATTCTTTTTAAAATCTTAATAAAGAATAACCTGGTTTCAATTAATTTCACATTGTGTTTTTCACATTGGTTAATTACTAGAAGATGGCAGTTCCAGCCAAAAGGCAAAACATTTTTTTAAGATAAAATTTTTCTGAAGTTACCTTGAATAAAAATTTCGATCCATTAATTTCAACAGCCTCTTGAATTTCTAATATAGTTTGGTTTACATTGGTAAACACACGGGGCCAGTCAGTGGCATGGTGGTTAAGCTGGCTGGATTTCACATGGCCCACTACACAGTTTTGAATCCTGGACCTGGCAGCTTGAGAAATATGCCAGGCACATGTGTACATGCATGCCTCAAATCCCAAGAGGATAATGGAGGAAAGGGAACTGCTACTTGGCCAAAGTCCCTAGGAAGTGCTTTCTCACTCCCCCCAACCCTCCCTGTAAGTGTATGCACCGTATAGCAAATTTCAAAAAAGAAGAAGAAGGAGAAAATTGGTATATACACACAAAAAAATATAGCTTTAAGGTAAATTCATATATTACAATAGTGAAACAAGGTGATTTTCCCCCCCAGTGTTTCAGTAGTTTATAAGCGAGTTTTAAACTGTGTTTTCATATCAAAATATAGTGTTATTACATGGGTTTTCATAATATAAACCTTATAAAAAAAAGTTGACTGTTCTCCTGTAAGACTAGCCAATAAATAAGAGACTTTAGAAAAGTCAAAAATCATTAAATCAAACTTCTCAGGTCTGTATTTTCAATAACTTTAATTCATGGGTAATTCATAGGTTACTTGAGTTCCTTCCTTCAAATACAGTCAAATGAGAATTTGCCTCAGTTTAGTATCCTGCCACCTGACTTTGATAATTATCAGCTCAAGGCTAATCTTTTTATCTATCTTCTTACTATCACCACGATAATACTGAAGCAAAGCCCATATTTCACAGCATCTCAGCTGTACATATTTCAGTAAGTTAAGGCAGGCAGCTTTCTTTTCTTTCTTCTTAAATATAAGCAGAAAACCATTATAACATCTAAAAAACAATAATTCCTCAATATTACAAACTATCTAGTCAATATTTACATCAAAATTAGATGAAATTACAAAATGTAAGCCATCTTAGCACATAGTATAATCAATGCCAAAGCAAAATCCACAGCTAATCTATACATATGCTTTAATTCTAAGACACACTTGGTAATTAACTGAATATTATTTTCATCGGAATTATTATCAGGTAATGTTCTTAAATATCCAATATTATTTGGTTTAAAATTTCCATTAAGCAATTCAGAAAGATTTTGACTTTAAGATTCTATATTCACTAATGAGCTATCTCTAATGTGTAATGAGCTATCTCTAGTGTGCTCAGTTTTTCTGTGAATAATCATCTGAATTTCCTAATTTATATATTCACACAAACTAAAAAGGGAAGATGTTGCTTCTATACCACACAGAGTTGAAGATCTCTCTCTCTCTCTCTGGTTATATTGCTGCTGCATTTCCCATTATATACTGCCTCATGTGCCAGTAACTGCTTTATCTACGGTAGTGATGAATAGGTAGGACTCTAGACTACTTCAAAAGATGTTCTTATATAAATCATTTACCCTCTGACAAATTTAAAGGCTAACTCAGTTCAACTTAATTCAACAAATATTTATTGAGTGCCCACTAAATGCTAGATTCTGTGATACTATATATACTGTGATATAAGCAGTCAATTTGAGAAATAATCTGTTCTCTCATAAAGCGTGTAACTTTGTCTAGAAGAAAAAAGGTAAAAACATGCCAAAAAAGGACCCAGCAAACCAGTTCTAAAATCAGGAAATGCGATATTTAAAATAATATTTAACATTTGTTTCACATGTGGAAAGTATGATTTTACTAGGGAAAAAAATGAGACAGGAAGTTTTGTACATAGGAGGTCACTCGACTAACATTAGTGGGATTAAACTGATTAATCTAGGTTTTCTCTGAATAGGACTCATTACTCTTCATGTTAAATAACAGCCTTATTTAAGGCAGATTAAACAATTTATAATTAAATCTGAAGTAATCAATTAAGTTTAAATTATCAAGTCTTTGCGTTATTATAAGATGACTTTAATTTTTAGAAGTATATGATTACCTTGGATGATAAAGAGGAGCCAGAGTAGGAAAAGGACTGGCTGAACACACTAACTTAAAAAAGAAAAGTAAATTGCCAGTTCTCTGTCTTTAGAAAAATATTTGCTCCAAATTGAAAGCCCCATTATATGCAAGGGAACTAACCCTCAGTTTATAATTATGTTTGGGTCAAAGGTCTAAACCAGAAATTCAAAAAGAAATACTTGATCTGAATAAAGAAAGAAACACTTCCACTTAAGTGTAAGCTGAATGTTTGAAGGTTCTTGGAAAGAGTCAAGAAGTATCTCCCATTTTTTTAGGAAACAATTCAGAAGAAGTTTATAGAGTAACAAAAATGCTAGATTAAAGAATAACTTTAGCACCACTTTAGCCAGCAGGTGGGTTTAGTGGTTAAGGTGCTAGACTCCCATGTGATCAATTGCAGTTGAAGTCTAAGACTCAAAAGCTTGAAAGTAACGCCAGGGATGTATGCATGCATGCCCCAAATCCCAAAACAAGAATGGACAAGAAAGGATTGTGGCATGGCCCTCCACTTTGTGGGGGTGGGTAATTTTTAGCTTTCTGTCTCTCTGGCGAGCGTATGCATCCCATAGCAAAAATCTCTCGAAAAACCCTTTTATTCTCATATTAAGTATTCACTAGTTAGGCAAATAAATGACCAAACAACGGACAAATTATATCAACAAAAAGATTAAGTACCATATAGTACATTATATATTATTTCCCTACTTAACAATTTGTGGTTTAAATTATAAACAAAATAAACAAGTAAATTACTGGATTCCATAACTCTGTTTTGAACTTTATTCAGTTGCAATGAAGATGGAAAATTCTTTATCTATATATCATGTCACAGTTAAAGAATGTGCAAAAATATAAGCAGATACTAATTCCTATCATATTTCAAACTGATATTGAACTACATTGAGACCTATTTCAGGATTATTTTAAAATAGTGGAGAACTTATTTCTAAAATGACTTCAATACTTTCTGTATTAAACTGTTAAACAATATAGCCATTTTTAAGATAAAATCATTTTCGTATGGTTGACTTGGGGGAAAACATGTTAAAATATGACTTAAGATTCATCAAATATATTAAAATATGGAAAGGACGGGGTTTGTAACCTAGTGGTTAAGGAAGCCCAGATCCCACCTAGGAGATGGCAGCTCAAAACCAGTCCCAATACAGAAAACAAGAAATGGAAAATTATGTGATGACAATAACACATATGTTGATGTGCTTGATACAGTGTACTGTGAATGGAAAAATCTCATTTTGTATGCTATAATGATGTACAGTGAATGAATGTAAATAAATAAATTTTTTAAAAAAAAGAAAGAAAAAAAAAAAACAACCAGTCCCAGGGGCTCAGGAAACATCCCAGGCACATGTTCATGAATGCCCCAAATCCCAAAAGGATAGAGAAATGGAACAGAAGCAACCGTGGAGTGATCACATCACAGGTGTGCTTTCTTCCTCTCTCCCTCTCTCTCTGTGAGCTCACAGACTTCTTGGCAATAAGAAACAGCAACAAAAACAAAATATGAAAAAATGACATCAGTAAACTACAGCATTATCATCCCTATTTCATAGATAAAGAAAATGAGACAGGAGAGATTAGAAAATATGCCTTAGGTCACTTAACATGGAAGTGAAGTCTGTATCAATTACTTTCTTGTTTTTGGTATACATAGGTAAAATTGATTTGGAGATTAAATTTGTATCCAGAAATACCAGCAAATTTAGTATTAATTCTAAAGAATGTATATTTGTTTTGCATTTTTTATTTATACAACCATAATCTACAATAATTAGAATTTTACTTCTTTCTTTACCTAATTTATACATTTATTTACTTTCTTGCCTTTTGCATTAGTTGAATAAAAATGGTCATTTCAGTCATCTTTATTCCCTAAACTGAAATGGAAGATTTTATCATACTGAAGCACCATGCAAATGATCATGTGTTTGTACATTACCCACTGCAGATAATCATGTGTTTGTGTCTTTGTTATTCTAGTTAATATGTTAAATTCACTGATTTCTAGATGTTATATCAATCTTGTATCCCTAGAATAGCCCAATTTTGTTATGATATTTGACTAATTTTCATATACCACTGGATTCTACTTAATAATATTTTTTTCCACTTGATAAATTTTTTGTTAAGGATTTTTAAATCTATGTTCAAGAGTGAGCCTGATACACAATTTTCCTGTTTCTTCAGCACAATCAGGTTTTACTATTTTCAAGTGTGCTTTTTTGAAATTTAGACTCATGAGTATAATACAAACACTGATTGAACATGTTTTCAATGTGAGTAAAGGCTAATTTTGACTCATTGAGTAAAGCTTGTCCAAGAGTGTCTGACAGAAGATATATATGTAATAAAAATTCTGGAACAAGATTGATGGATATATAAAACTGGCTAGTCGCCTATGGGGCAATACAATTGTTAACTTTTGTGGTTATTCATTCTATTTGAAAGAAAAAATTCACATCCTTATTGGACAAAAATCTACATACTAAAAGTATATTATTATACACAGAGTCTATAATCTATAATTAGAAAGTAGTAAGTGAAATAAAAGGTTATCTCCTAGTGAATTAAAAACTCTTTGTATGGGCCTATTCAGTAACACTCAGAATAACACTGAAAGAATATGAAGTCATCATTTTCAAAATATTTCTAACACGACTGTTCGTTATACTTAACATAACAGCATCTACTTTATAAGTACCTCACTATGTAAATCTTTTTCTATTTTCTGGAAAAGTTTTTATAAAACCAGCAAGTTGTCCCTTAAAACTTGATAAAATTTATAATTTATCTAGTCTTGGAGGGGTACAAAAGTTTTTCATAGCAGATTTCTAAAATAAATATGACTACTCAGATGTGCCACAGTTCTCTAAGTATTTTAGACATTTTTTTTTCCGTTTCATTTAAATTTTCCGTTTTTAAGTTTACTGGCATATAGTAGTTGGCAATATTACCATTAAAAGTAACCATAACAATGTCTTCTTTTTAAACATTTCTGGTACTGGGGCAGGTGGCATGCGGTGGTGAAGCAGTAATGCAACTATAACCACCTGGGAAAGGTCCTTGGTTTGAGTCCCAAGACATCTCTGAACATGTTGGGCATGTGTGCCCATGATCCAAACTGAGTGAGAATGGGAGTGGATCACAGTGTTGAAATTCTAGTAGGGGTGCTTGTTTCTGTAGAGACAGAGGTTCCTTTCTCTCTCATTGAAAATAAATAAATAAAAGAATAAAACTTAAAATTTTTTCTGGTACTGAAATTTGTTCTTTTTCTTTTTGTATCTCCATCAATACTGTCAGGGGTGGATCAAGTTTAGTCTTTCCCAAGAACCAATTGTTATCACTGGTAGCCTCTCTACTGTATGATTACATTTTATTTACTTAATTTTAAAAAATCTTATTTCCTTCTTTTTTTGGATTATATTGCTATTATTTATCTAACTTCTTAAGGTGTTGCTTAGCCCATTGATTTTCAGTCCTTTTTCCTCCTCTAATATATACATTTGAGGTTATACACTTAATTTGAAATGCTACTTTAGTGTTATTTTATAATTTTGATATGTTAAAATTTTTTCTTTAGCCTATGATTCAGACTATTACTCATTTCCCTTGGGATTTATTCTTTGTTCCATAAATTATTTAGAAGTGTATTGCTCTTAATTTCCACATATTTCAGAGTTCTAGGTAAAATTATGATAAAAAACACAACATAAAGTTTACCATGTTAATTATTTTTAAGTGTACCTTACAGTAATCCTAATTACAACCTTATGCAACAGATCTCTGAAAATGTTTCCTCTTGAAAAACTAAAGCTCTATACCCTGTGAAATCTCTTTGTCCTCCTATACACAGTCCCTGGCAAACACTATTCTACCTAATGTTTCTAAGAGTTTGACTACTTTAGACACCACATATTAAGTGTAATAATAACATACTTGTTTCTTATGACTAGCTCATTTTACTTAGCATATTCTCCTCAAGGTTTATCCATATTGATGTAAGTGATAGAATTTCCTTCTTTGTGAGGCTATTTCATTGCATACATGTATCACATTTCTTTAACCAGACATGCATCGATAGACATTTCAGTTGCTTCTACATCTTGGCTATTCTGAATAATAAGACAGTAAACATAATTGTAAATATCTCAAGATTTTGATTTTAATTTATTTATATTTATTTTTTAATAAATACCTAGAAGTGGGATTTCTGGGTCATAGAGAAGTTCTATTTTTAATTTTTTTCAGGAATCACTATACTGCTTTCCATAGTGGCTGTACTATTTAAAATTTTTAAAAACTATTTTATATTCTTACCAAGAGCACAGGTGGTTATAATTTCTCCTCTTTCTCCTTATCTTTGCCAACACTTGTCCTTTTACCACAGGTGGTTATAATTTCTCCTCTTTCTCCTTCTTTTTGCCAACAATTGTCCTTTTACTGTTTTGTTCTGTTTTATCGATAGTGGCCATCCTAATGTGTATGATATCTCATGATTTTGATTTACACATCCCTGATGATTAGTGTTAAAGTTTGGATAATGGATTGTCCCCCAAGAGTTCATGTTTTCAAATTTGGCATTAGTAGGCCATTATTTATCTAAGGCCATATGTAACCCTCTAAAATTCCTGTGTTGCAACTCATGACAGTTGTATTATAAAGGAGTTAATCCCTTGATGGTGTCCAGAGTAGGGCTTTGAGATGATAACGTCATTAGGGTGGGGCCCCCATGATTGAGTTCTGGTGTGTTGGTAAGGAAAGGGAATGAGGCAAGCAGATCCTACATGGTTACAGACCAGAATTTTGAATTCATTTTTGAATATGATGTAAGGAAGGATCCAACATTTTCTTTTTTTTGCTTGTGCATATCCACTTTTCCCAATATATTTTGTTCAAGAGGAAACTTTTTTTTTTTTTTTGGAGAGATTTTTTAGGAGAACAGCTGCAGGCTGCACACTGATTTATGGATAGCTGCTCTGCTCAAGATCTTGCCCTCCACCATGTTGTAGTCTCACCTGAAGTTGGCCCCAGAACCTGGACCTCCAAACAGAGAGGTCCCTACTTTTTTGTAAAGCACCTAGTCTTGAGTATTTCTATTCACAGCACAATAGCAGGCTAAGACATTTGATGATGCTGAATACTTAAAAAAAAAGAAAAAAATTTTTTAAAAAGAATTATTTTTATTTAACTTTATTTATTCACTTATTTATTTTAATTTGACCAGAGAGGGACAGGGTAAGAAAGAGATCGAGAGAGAGATAGCAAGAAGGCCAGGTCTGGGACTCAAACCATGGTAAGCCATGTGGGAGTCCAATGTCCTTACCCACACATCGCCTGCTGGCAATACATTTTTTATATTCTTGTTTGTCATGTACATCATCTTTGGAGAAATGTCCACTATTTGTTTGCAAATATCTCCTACAGATTACTTTTCACTCTATTAATTTTTCCCTTTCTTGCACCAAAATTTTAAAGTTTGATGTAGTCTCATTTATCTATTTTCACTCTTGCCACTTGTGCCTTCAGTGTCATATCCAAGAAATCAGAGCATTTTCACTCTTGCCACTTGTGCCTTCAGTGAAAAAAAATCAGAACAAAAACAATGTCTTGAGGCTTTCCCTCTATGCTTTCTACTAGAAGTTTTGTAGTTTCAGGTCTTGAATACATTTTGAATTAATTTTTGAATATGATGTAAGGAAGAATCCAACTATTTTTTTTTCTTGTGCATATCCAGTTTTCCCAGTACATTTTGTTCAAGAGGCAATCTTTTTTTCTTTTTTTTGGAGAGGTTTTTGCTATAGGGCGCATGTGCTCACCAGACAGACAGAGAGAGACAGAGAGACAGAAAGCGAGAAATCAACCCCCGGGGGGATGGTCACGCCGCAATCCCTTCTCCTCCATTCTCCTCTTGGGATCTTAGGCACGCACGCACACACGCCCGGCATGAGTTTAAGCCACTGGCTCTGGGACTCGAACCGCGGTCAACTATATGGGAGCACAGCGACATAGCCATTATGCTAACTGCTGGTCCCAATCTTTTTTTTAAAGGAAGATTTGTATTATAGGACATGTGTGCTCACCAGAGAGACAGGGAGAGACAGAGAGACAGAAAGCAAGAAATTCCTCACCCCAACTGGGGAGATGGCCATGCCACAATCCCTTCTCCTCCATTATCCTCTCAGAATTTTGGGCATGCATGCACACATGCCTGGTGTGAGTTTTAAGCCACCAGGTCTGGGACTCGAAGTGTGGTAGACTATTTTGGAATTCAGCAACATAACCATTACACCATCTGCTGATCCCTAAGAGGCAATCTTTTCTCCATGATTTAGTCTTGACACATTTATTGAAGATAATTTGATCATAAACATGAGGATTTATTTCTGGGCTCTCTATGCTGTGCTATTGATTTATATGTCTGTTATTGGGCCAGTATTATGCTATTTAGATTTCTGTTGTGTTGTAATATATTCAAAAATCAGCGTGGGGTCTCCAACTGTTTTTCTCAAGATTGTTTTGGCTGTTCAGGGTTCTCTGTGATACGAGTTTTAGGGTGGTCTTTTCTATTTCTGGAAAAAAGCCATTAGGATTTTGATAGGGATTATGTGAAACTTATTGATTACTTTGACCGTCACAAACAATTTAATATTATGTTTCTAGTCTAGAAACACTGAGTATCTTGCCCTTTATTTTTATCTTTCTTAATTTCTTTCAGTCATGCTTTATATATCTCAGTGTAAGCTTTTTACCTCCTAAGTTTATCCCTAAGTATGTTCTCTTTTTTATGCCATTGTAATTGAGATTGCTTTCTTAATTTCCTGTCCAGATCGTCATTCTTAATGTACAAAAATGGCAAATGATTTTTATGTACTGATTTTGTGTCATGCAACTTCATTTGTCTTATTTTTAACAGTGTATGTGTGTATACCTTTTTTTTACATATAAAATCATGTTACCTATGAACAGAGATTATTTTACTTCTTTTATGACTTAAATGCCTTTTATTTCTTTTTCTTGCCTAATTGCTCTGGGCACCCAGGGTTACGTGGAATAGAAGTGGTGAAACATGGCATCTTTGCCTTGTTCCTAAGTAGAGGGAAATCTTACAGTGTTTCACCATTGAATATGATGATAGCTCTGGTCCTTTCACATATGGTCTTTATTATGTTGAGGCAATTTCTTCATATTCCTACTTTAGTTTAGCATTATTGTGATGAAATGGTGTTGAATTTTGTCAAATACTTCTCTGGCATCAATTGAGACAATTGTGTGGTTTCAGTCCTTTATTCTGTTAATGTGGTATATTACTTTCACTGATTTTCATATGTTGCACCATTCTTGCATTCCAGGAAGTAATTCCACATGGTCATGGTGTATAACTCTTTCAATGTGTTGTTGAATTCAGTATGTTAGTATTTTGCTATGGATTTTCACATCAATATTCATCAGAGATATTGGTTTCAGCTTTTGTTTCTTGTAATAACTTTGCCTGAGTTTGTTATAAGGGTGTTTGAAAGTGCTCCTCTTCAATGCTTTGGAAGGGTTTAAGGATTTTTTAAAAAGAATTATTTTTATTTAACTTTATTTATTCACTTATTTATTTTAATTTGACCAGAGAGGGACAGGGTAAGAAAGAGATCGAGAGAGAGATAGCAAGAAGGCCAGGTCTGGGACTCAAACCATGGTAAGCCATGTGGGAGTCCAATGTCCTTACCCACACATCGCCTGCTGGCAATACATTTTTTATATTCTTGTTTGTCATGTACATCATCTTTGGAGAAATGTCCACTATTTGTTTGCAAATATCTCCTACAGATTACTTTTCACTCTATTAATTTTTCCCTTTCTTGCACCAAAATTTTAAAGTTTGATGTAGTCTCATTTATCTATTTTCACTCTTGCCACTTGTGCCTTCAGTGTCATATCCAAGAAATCAGAGCAAAAACAATGTCTTGAGGCTTTCCCTCTATGCTTTCTACTAGAAGTTTTGTAGTTTCAGGTCTTGAATACATTTTGAATTAATTTTTGAATATGATGTAAGGAAGAATCCAACTATTTTTTTTTCTTGTGCATATCCAGTTTTCCCAGTACATTTTGTTCAAGAGGCAATCTTTTTTTCTTTTTTTTGGAGAGGTTTTTGCTATAGGGCGCATGTGCTCACCAGACAGACAGAGAGAGACAGAGAGACAGAAAGCGAGAAATCAACCCCCGGGGGGATGGTCACGCCGCAATCCCTTCTCCTCCATTCTCCTCTTGGGATCTTAGGCACGCACGCACACACGCCCGGCATGAGTTTAAGCCACTGGCTCTGGGACTCGAACCGCGGTCAACTATATGGGAGCACAGCGACATAGCCATTATGCTAACTGCTGGTCCCAATCTTTTTTTTAAAGGAAGATTTGTATTATAGGACATGTGTGCTCACCAGAGAGACAGGGAGAGACAGAGAGACAGAAAGCAAGAAATTCCTCACCCCAACTGGGGAGATGGCCATGCCACAATCCCTTCTCCTCCATTATCCTCTCAGAATTTTGGGCATGCATGCACACATGCCTGGTGTGAGTTTTAAGCCACCAGGTCTGGGACTCGAAGTGTGGTAAACTATTTTGGAGTTCAGCAACATAACCATTACACCATCTGCTGATCCCTAAGAGGCAATCTTTTCTCCATGATTTAGTCTTGACACATTTATTGAAGATAATTTGATCATAAACATGAGGATTTATTTCTGGGCTCTCTATGCTGTGCTATTGATTTATATGTCTGTTATTGGGCCAGTATTATGCTATTTCGATTTCTGTTGTGTTGTAATATATTCAAAAATCAGCGTGGGGTCTCCAACTGTTTTTCTCAAGATTGTTTTGGCTGTTCAGGGTTCTCTGTGATACGAGTTTTAGGGTGGTCTTTTCTATTTCTGGAAAAAAGCCATTAGGATTTTGATAGGGATTATGTGAAACTTATTGATTACTTTGACCGTCACAAACAATTTAATATTATGTTTCTAGTCTAGAAACACTGAGTATCTTGCCCTTTATTTTTATCTTTCTTAATTTCTTTCAGTCATGCTTTATATATCTCTGTAAGCTTTTTACCTCCTAAGTTTATCCCTAAGTATGTTCTCTTTTTTATGCCATTGTAATTGAGATTGCTTTCTTAATTTCCTGTCCAGATCGTCATTCTTAATGTACAAAAATGGCAAATGATTTTTATGTACTGATTTTGTGTCATGCAACTTCATTTGTCTTATTTTTACAGTGTATGTGTGTATACCTTTTTTTTACATATAAAATCATGTTACCTATGAACAGAGATTATTTTACTTCTTTTATGACTTAAATGCCTTTTATTTCTTTTTCTTGCCTAATTGCTCTGGGCACCCAGGGTTACGTGGAATAGAAGTGGTGAAACATGGCATCTTTGCCTTGTTCCTAAGTAGAGGGAAATCTTACAGTGTTTCACCATTGAATATGATGATAGCTCTGGTCCTTTCACATATGGTCTTTATTATGTTGAGGCAATTTCTTCATATTCCTACTTTAGTTTAGCATTATTGTGATGAAATGGTGTTGAATTTTGTCAAATACTTCTCTGGCATCAATTGAGACAATTGTGTGGTTTCAGTCCTTTATTCTGTTAATGTGGTATATTACTTTCACTGATTTTCATATGTTGCACCATTCTTGCATTCCAGGAAGTAATTCCACATGGTCATGGTGTATAACTCTTTCAATGTGTTGTTGAATTCAGTATGTTAGTATTTTGCTATGGATTTTCACATCAATATTCATCAGAGATATTGGTTTCAGCTTTTGTTTCTTGTAATAACTTTGCCTGAGTTTGTTATAAGGGTGTTTGAAAGTGCTCCTCTTCAATGCTTTGGAAGGGTTTAAGGAGGATAGGATTGGTGTTCTTTTTTAAATCATTGGTAGAATTGATCAGTAAAGCCACCCGATTCTGGGCTTTTCTTTGTTGGGAGGTTTTTGATTACTGAATCTCCTTACTGTAAATCTCCTTACTAGTTTTTGATCTGCTCACATTTTTAAATTTCTTCATAATTCTGTCTTGGTAGGTTGTCTGGTTTAAGACATTAACTATTTGTTAGTATATACAATTAAAAAACAAGTCCCATTCCAACAACTAGGTCCTTAAGTGAACTGGTCAGTAAGTTAGAAGATTAAAGGCAGATATCTTGTGGTGTGTCATGGCTCCACAGGTATATACAATATTTTTCAATAGATATCATGCAATGCCACAATAGAGTAATGTAACTCTTTCCATACGGAAAGCATACATTATATAAGTGCAGAAAGTGACAAGACTCACCACAAAGATATAAATCTTTTTATATCTTTTTAAAATCTTTTTATATCTTTGTAATTGTTTTTATTTATTCTGAATACTACTGTGCATGAACAATAAAGTACAAATGTAGAAACAATGTGTAGTTCTGTGTTATTGCAAATACTTTATTGTTTTCTATAGGGTATGTGCGTGTGCGCACATGTGCACGAGAGAGAGAGAGAGAAAGAGAGAGAGAGAGAGAGGGAGAGAGAGAGGGAGAAAGTGAGAAAGCATGCCACCAGGTCTGGGACTCAAACTACAGTAGGTTATGTGGGAGTCCAGTACCTTAACCGCCACACCACCTACTGGCCCTTATTGATCTTTTCAAAACATCAATTTAATTTTGGGGATCTTTTTTCCTTCTCTATTTTGTTTCTTTCTTCTCTATTTTTCATCATTTCCTCCCTTCTGCTAGCCTTTTGTACTTCCTTGAAATGCAGTCATATTTATTTGAAATATTCCTTATTTCTGAAAACAGTCTTTTGTCACTGTAAGTCTCTCTTAGAGTTGCTTCACTGCATCCTGTACGTTTTGGTATATGGTTTTCATTTGCACTTATCCTAAGATATTTTCTAACTTCCCTTCTGATTTCATCTTTGGCCCATGTGCTGTTCAAGAGTGTGCTGCTCAATTTCCATTTTGGAACTTTTCAATTTCCCTTTTGCTACTAGTTTCTAATTCTGTTCCGTTGTAATTGGAAAAAAATAGTTATGATTACAGTGATTTTATGTTTGTCAAGAACTATTTTGCAATTTAATGTGTGATCTATATTGGAGGATATTATGTGCATTTGAGAATATAAATTCTGCTGTTGAGTGAAGTGTTCTGTATTTGTCTATGAAGACCAATTTGTCTAAAATATCATTCAATCCTCTGTTTTCTTATTTATTTTTTTGTCTGGTTGGTCTATCTATTATTGAAAGCAAGGTATTGAAATCTCCACTATTACTGTGTTACCATCTAATTCTCTCTTCAATTCTATCAATGTTTGCTTCAAATTTCAGAGTGCTCTGCAATAGGTGCATGTATATTTATAACTTACATTTTCCTAACGAATTAACCCTTTTATTGTTATTATAATGTCTTATTTTACCTAAAACCTATTTTGACTGGTATAGCCACTGCCACTCTTTTTTGGTAATCATTTGCGTAAAATTATCTTTTCTGATCTCTTACCTTCTAGTATGTGTATTGGTAAACATTACAGCTTTTTGATTGAGGAATTTATTCATTCACATTTAAATGATATATAAGGGCTTACTCTCGCCATTTTGTTCACTGTTTTCTTTCTGTGTAGTTCTCTTTCTAGTTTGTTTTTGTTTGTTATTGTTGTTTGGCATGTGCTTTCCTCTTTTCTTTCTACTTTTTGTGTATCTACTGTACCTTATTTTGTGGTTATTATGGCTCACAGACTATTTAATGGTTTCAGTAGTCTGTATTAAGTTGACAAAAAGTTCATTTAAATCATGTAAGATACTCTACACTTCACTCCCTCAATACCTTCTCCCATTCACATACTTTATGTAATCAAGTTAGATTTTACTTATCTATATTCTTTTTGAATTCACAAATTTCTATGGCTAACATTTTTCTGACTTCTCATGCTTCTAATTTATATAGTAGTAGTATTTATATGTCACTATTGCAGTATTACAAGACTCCGAGTTTGTCTTTAGCTTAACTTTCACAGTAAAATTTATATTTTCATGTTACTGAAGTATCTTTTTGTTTCAGCTTCAAAAATATCCATTAGCACATCCTGCATAGAAGTTCCAGTGGTGACAAACTTCCTCAGTTTTTGTGGATTCTCTTTTTTTGTGAATTCTCTTTTTCCCTCTGTGCCCCCCTAGGAATTCAAAATATCCCCATTTCCTATTAGCACTCCCTGTTAAGCGAGAAATAAACTAGTCCTTTAGGCAGACCCAAAGAGCTGGAATGTTGAATATACATTTTAGTCTTTTTCCTTCTCAAGGGAGAAGCTACAAATGAAGCTTTTCCTACTGATTATGGTGAGTTATGCTGGCTTGGGAAAAAGAGGTATCACTCATTATATTTATTAGCTTTTATATTCATTTCAGTGGGGCTGTTCTTGAGTAATCTTGCCTGGAATATTGTGGCTTAATTGATTCCTGGAGTTCTCATAAAGTCTCTTTGGAGAGCATATTGTTGTACCTCAATGAGGAAGCCAGGTCTATGGCTTCTTATTCTACCGTCTTGATTTAACTCCTTACTAGTTCTCTCTTGCTGCAATTTTAGCTTAATCACTTTGTTATAAGAGAATGTTCCCCATATAGTATCTTTCATTTGACATCTGTAGACCTGCTCTATAGCCCTGGTCATAGAAAATTTTTATACAACTTCTGGTTTGCTTGAAAAACAAAAATCACTATTGGGATGCTGCCTTTCCATATTTGTTGGGTCAAGTGTACAAGTTTGTTATTCTAACTTTCTATACTCTTTTAATAACTTGTCTGCTTTTAAAAATCAACCATGAAAGAGACATGCAAAAATCACTATGACTATGGATTTTTAAATTTCTTATTGTTCTATCAATTTCTATTATACATGTTTTAAGGCTGTATAATTGTATGCATACAAGTTTAGAATTATTGTATCTTCCTGGTGAATTACATTTTGTAATTTACAATAAAGCTTTCTAGTCAATGTAATTTTTTTGTCTTTTAAGTGGAATGTGGTGCATTTATATTTAATGTAATTTCTAATCTATCTGCACTTAAATATATAATCTTACCATGGTTTGTGTGTTACTTGTTTTATGTTTATTTTACCCTCTTCTTGTCTTTTGCTTTTCCTGTTTTCTGTTACTGTTAAAATTATTTTTCATTATTCAATTTCTCCTTCTTTATTAGATTGCATGCTATACTTATATTAATTTAGTGCTTATCCTTGAGTTTATAACATGTTATCTTGATATATGAAGTTTATTATTAATCCAACACCTGACTTAAAATGCATAAAATGCAAAGGCTTTATCCATTTGACACTATTTCCCTAACTCACTTAGTTACATGTATTGCTTATATTTAATTCTATGTACATTTTAATAGTTACAGTCAAAGCCCACTTACATTTCCCCATGTTTACCCTTCACATCATTGCCAGGGGAGATGGCCACACCACAATTCCTTTCCTCCATTTTCCTTTCAGACATTGGGCACACATGCACATATGCCCGGAAAAAGTTTTAAGCCTCGGGTCCAGACTTGAACTGTGGCTGACTATGTGGTCGAGTCCTGGACCTGGTAGCTTGAAAGTCATACTAAGCACATGTGCATGCATGCCCAAATACTGAGAAGACTGGAGAAGGAACTGGACTGGCCATTCTCCTGGCAGTCACTTTTTAACTACTCTTCACATCTCTTTCTCTGGTGAGTGTTACCTCTGGCAAATTAAAAACAAAAACAAAAAGTTGTTGCTTCTCCAGAGCATTTTTTTAAAAAATATTTATTTATTTCATTTTATTTATTATTTTCTAAGTTGATGAGAGAAGGAGAGAGAGGAAGAGAGACATAGAGAGAGAGAGAGAGAGAGAGAGAGAGAGAGCACAAGCCACCAGGTCCAAGACCATGTGGGAGCCCAGCACCTTAACTACTGCACCACCTGCCAGCCCCAGCTTCTTCACAGCATTTTAAACCCATTTTGGTTGTTTTATTTATCTGTTTTTGCTTCTGGTAGTTTTACCATCGTTTGCCTAAATATGAATCTCTATTTTGTCTGTTGTACATAAGATTTATTGAATCTATACCTTGGTTGTGTTTCATCAATTTTAGAGTTCTCAGCTATTATCTTTTGGCTTTTTTTTTTAATTAAGAAAAATTATTTTTCTTTATGATAGAACACATGCATGTGCACACTGAGAGAGAGCGAGCGAGAGAGAGAGAGAGAGTAAGTGAGTGATGAATACCCTCCAGAGAGTCTGGTTGTGCCAGTCTTCTTCCACCAGTCCTCCATACCATGGGATCTTGGGCACTGGAGATTCAAGCCAAGGTTGTCAAGTGGGATCCAGCTTCTCTTGAGCAGTATATTATGTCACAAAATTGTCCTTCTGTGCAAATAATGTACCTTCTCTATTGTCCCTTTCTGCTATTTCTGACACTCTCTAATTATATGTATTTTAGACTTTTTCATTATTTCTCTTTTGTTCTTTTAAGTATACTCTTTTTGCTTTAATAAAAACTCCAAATAACATATAGAAAAGTAGTGAGTAATATACAAATAGGCTTGTATCTACAAGATTTAATAAATCTTGTTTGCTTTCTCTGTTCCAATTCTTTTAAGAGGCAGAAAGCTACAGAATTAGTTGAAGTTCCACTATTCTCTTCCCATACGCCATTTTTCTCCCCCTCTCCTAAAATATGCCATTATCAACCACTATACTGAGATTGAGATGTTTTATTCTATCTTTATTTTTATAATATGCTTTTATATACACTGGATTTCAGAAAGATATGGTAGTTTTGTGTGACTCTTAAATTTTATTAAAGTCATCATACTACACATGTTCAATTCTGCATATCATTTTTTCAATTAAACACTATTATAAACATGTTAGTACTTGAATATCTAGGTTATTCATGTTGACTATTATATTAGAGTATACCATAATTTACCATTTTTCTGTGTATAAAAATGTCACTTTTGATTTTTTTCTTTTTTTATTTGGCACTACAAAGTATATGATTTAAATTTATAGTGAAGAACATCCCTGTGTGTGCGTGTGTGTGTGTATAAATATATACAGATATACTTATATATACACATATGAGATTGGGATTCTAAGTGTGGTCAGTTGTATCCAGCTCCCTTCATTACTATGTTATGGTGAGAGCCCTTCTAGTCATCTTTTATAAACATCATATTCCCCCAGGAGTTTCTGCTTAGACTTTATTATAGGATCACCTAGATTTTCACTCCACATTGTGGATACTGATTTTACTCAAGTTCTACGGATAGTTTTAAACAGTTCTAGAATGACTCCTTCCACCAGTAGAAAACAAAAATGTAGAATGATATTTAAATATTTATTAAGCACTAGAATTTACTTTACTACCCTTCTCGTTGCTATTTTTTTAATTATTATTTTATTTAACTTTATTTATTTATGTATTTTAATTTGACTAGAGACAGAGAGAGAGAAAGTAAGCAAGCCACCAGGTCTGGGACTTGAACTGGAGTTGGCCATGTACGAGTCTAGTGCCCTTAATCATGACGCCTACTGGACCTTTTGTTATTATTATTTTTTTAAATAATTATTTTATTTATTTATTTATTTATTTATTTATTTAGTTTGACCAGAGAAAGACAGAGGGTGAGAGTAAGAGAGAGAGAGGAAGTGAGAAAGCAAGCCACCAGATTCAGGACTCGAACCCTGGTCGGCCAGGTAGGAGTGTCCAGCACCTTAACCACCAAGTCACTTGCTGGTTCCCTCATTATTATTCTTAATAAAAAAAAAGTTAGGGGAGTGTTGCCATACAGTGCAGATGTTCAGAGGAGGGAGATGAAGGGAGATAGAGAGAGAGAAAAAAAGTATGATATCGCTGGGGTAGATGGCCAAGGGGGATGGTCATACTGCAATCCCATCTACTCCCTTCTCCTCTTGGGATTTTGGAAAAATGTGCACATGTGCCCAGTATGATTTTCAAGTTGCTGTGACCAGGATTTGAACCATCCTTAGCAATGTTGGAGTCCCGCACTTTAACTACTACACCATCTGCTGGCCCCAATACAATTTTTTTAATCTAAAAATAGGTGCTATTTTTAACTCACAAATTTCAGATTTGTAAAATATTAAGCTTCTTTGTGTTGTCTTTCTTCCTGCTCCATTCCCCCCCAATTCCATTATTATTATATACCCATCTCTTACTATCTTCATTCATATGTAAATAAACATATAAGCTCTCCTCCTCTAGCACTATTTTTATAAAAACAGAATAACACACACATTTGTTTTCTCCTTAAGTCAATAATATATTATGGCTTATGACTTCAGTTCAGATTAACAGTACTGGTGATATTTGTCACTATAATCATAATGTTTAATAAAAGATTACTAGTAATAACTGCACCTTAATATAAAACAAGGATTATTCTGTAATTTGCCCCAGTTATAGTGAAATCCATATAAACATACCAGATATTCCATAAGATGAGGTGCTTATAAATATCTGTTGGATTGGAGAGAAAAAAAGCACAGAAATGGTTTAATAATATAAAGCTTTTCAAGATATTTGATAATATATCTAAAATAGAGCAAAATACAAATAAAGAGCCAAGAACGGATTATGATATTGTGATGTCTTCAAAAGTTACAATTTGTAGTTATGTGAGTTTTTATAATTATACACAACACAAAATTGCCCTACGAGATTATTTCAACAAAAACAAAGTGCTAAGTGATTATAGGATACATTAATACTCAGGAGATCTTTTGCAACAGAGGCAAAATTTACTATTAAGTAGCAATAAAATACCATTAACAAAATTGGGGATAAATTTCTGTGAACCCTGTCTTTTTATAAATACAATAGATTTGCCAACAAAAATTTGGAATGTTATTTCCCAAAAAGCCATTTGAAGATCTAAAACAACTAAATAGGGAAAAGCTTCTGAATAGCTACAAATAAAAGTCTTGATATTTCTGTTAAAAGTTATGCATTTTAATATGATCTTTTGGTTGATTTATGTAAAGTTTTCATATTTTTCATTTTCTAAAACCTGCCACTGAAGTGATGTATGGTACACTTTAGCATCAAGTTTGCCATAACCAATAAAGTCAGGGGCCCCCAAAAAGCTTAAATTATTTCCCCATTTTTAACTCAGAGCTTTTCACTATTCAATAATTTTGTTTATATCTCATGTTTAGTTCAGATCATTTTACTAACTCATACAATTAATTTAAAATTTTAATTTAAAGGTAATATTTAAGTTGATTATATATTTATTAGAGAAGTTTAAGGGTCATCATATATAAAGTGAAAAACTACATGATAATTCAAAATTTACACTAATGATATCTTTAAAAATATTTATTGTAGTTAACAAATTACATCTATGCATTACACATCTTTGTAGGGTACAGAATGCTCTTTAAATGCAAATATACAGTGTGTAATAAACAAACCACCTTCAACATTTAACATTATATTATTTTGTGAACATTTGAAACCCACTCCACCTGATATTCTAGAAGCATGTACTGAATTCCCCATGATGTTCTTTACTGTGAAATAACAGTTCTAAAAAAAACATAAACTGATTAAAAATGAGACAATGAAAGTCTCATAAATCAATGAGGATGGATTTTTTGAAAACAAAGATAATCTTAGCATAGACAATTAAAGAAGAATATGTAATTTCCATGTAGAGGACTATAGGTGATAAGAGTTTAGATGGTGTAATGGTTACGTGACTGGAATACCATGTAGTTGACTGTGGTTCAAGTCCTGGACCTGGCAGCTTGAAACTCATGTGGGATGTGTCTGTAGGCATACCCAAAATCCATAGAGAAGAATAGAGGAAAAGGGATTGTGGTGTGACCATCTCCCTGGAGGGTGATTTCTTGCTTTCTCTCTGTCTCTCTGGCAAGTGCACATGCCCTATAGCAAAAATCTCTCTTAAAAAAAAAAGAGAGAGCTTATAATCTGAAAATATTTGTGATATCAATCATTGGTCAGTCAGAGACAGGTAACATATCAATATGTACATAACAATAGCTCATTAGGAAGAGACAGAAAAATAAAACAAACTCATTCACTGTGAGTTCTTGTAAGACCATTAGTACTGTATTGTGCATAAAGAAATAAGTCCTTGAAAAAGCAAAAACAAAACAAAATTGGAAAGAGATGTTTAAAAATGAAGACATGGCTGGGCCAGCGGGCGGCAGGGAAATTAAATGCTATACTCCCACATGACTGACCATAGTTTGAGCCCAGACCCAATGTCTTGAACATTACTCCAGGTGCATATGGCATGCATGCCCAAAATCCTAGGAAGAGAATGGAGGAGAAGGAGAAGGTATTGCAGTGTAGCTATCCCCTTGAGGGGTGATTTCTCACTTTCTCTCTGTTGCCCTTTTTCTCTTTCTTGTGAGCGCATATGCCCTATGGCAAAACAACAAATAAAAAACAAAAAAAACCCCAAGAAACAAAAAAAATCTGTTAAATTCAGCAATTTGGCGATTCATAGGCTTTAGAAAGTTTTTAATTTGGCCTTCTTTAAATTTATTTTAAAGAAAGACTTAGTTACTTGTAGCAGTTTGGAATTTTTCTCTATTATCTAGTTTTATACAATGAGTAATGGTTATAATAAATATATAAATTGGCGTGTGGAGACAACTGTCTATCAAATAACTGGTGAATTTGTACTTATACCTGTGTGTGTGTAAAATAACTGAATATGTATTGCTAGCCTTTTAGTTGGGAAATTTAATCCCAATAGCCAATGTTATTATCTATATGTATAGTTTTATCCTTCTTTCCCCAGTTCTTTTGTGTTCTCTTATTTCTATTTATAATCCCTTTAGTTTTCTTGGTATGGTATTCCATTAAGTATTTCCTGAAGAGGTGGACTAGTTTTGGTGAATTATTTCAGCATTTTGTTTATCTGGAACTAATTTTATTTCTCCTTTCCATTTGAAAGATAATCTTGCCAGATTTAGTACTCTCGGCTGAAATTGCTTTTCTTTCAGAGTTTTAAATTTGTTTTTCCATTATTCCCTTACCTGCATTATTTCATTTGAGAGGTCCAATGTTAGTCTAATGGGGTCATCTTTGTAAGTAAAATGGTGTTTATGTGTTACCATTTTTTGAATATTTTCTTTGTCTTTGATTTTACCAATTTGGCTATGATATGCCTTAGAGAGTATTTTATATCTAGTTGATGTCCTTTGTATTTCTGATTTGAATGTCCACATGTCTATCTACATTTAGAAAGTTTTCAGGTAATGTATCATGAAATAGACTTTCTATGCCTTTACCAGACTTTCACCTCCTGGAGTACCTATTATGTAGATATTTAGCTGTTTATAATGGTGTATAGAATTTCCTGTATGTTGTTCTTATTTTTAAATTTTATTTTAACTTTATTATTCTTATTATCATTATTATTTTCCAGTTTGATCAGAGAGACACAGAGAGAGAAAGGAAGTGAGAAAGCAAGCCACCAGGTCTGAGACTTGAACCATGGTCGGCCATGTGGGAGTCCAGCGCCCTTAACCACCATGCCACTTGCTGGCCCCCCTGTATGTTGTTCTGATTTTTAATGGTTATTCTTCTATTCTTTTTGGTTGCGTGGACTAAATCAGAGGTTTTTGTCTTCAAGGTCAGAGGTTTTTTTCTTCTGTGTGGTCTAATCTGCTGTTTATACTTTTAAGAGAAGGTTTTGATTTTCTGCATCATATTCTTTATCTCTAGAAGTTCTGTTTTATTCTTCTTATGGAGTTCTTCCTTCAAATCATGGAAGGATTTTCTCATCTCCTGGAATTGGTTGTCTGTTTTCTCTTGTATCTCACTGAGTTTTGTTATGATGAATATTCTGAATTCTTTTTCTGACTTTTTTGTAATCTCTTGTATTTTATCCACTGCTGGTGAGGAGTTATGATGTTCCTTAGGGGGAGGAGGTATTTCCTGCTTTTATCCTATTTGTTGTTGATTTTTAGCCATATGGTTATATACTCTCTTCTTCCTACTACTGTGAAGTGTATTCCTGTAGCTGTGTGCTCATGCACTTTCTTATGGTGTGTGTTAGCTCTGTGCCAGTTTCCCTCTACTGTGGGTGGGAGTGTGAAATTCAATAAGAGTTTTGGATTCAGGTTTTTGGAGGAGAGTTTCTTTCTTTTTGCTAATGTTAGGAAGGTTGTGGGGAGAAAATTCTTCCAAAGTTTCCCTTTTCATTTGTTTGGTTCCTATACCCAAACCTTTCTGTTGGAGTGGCTGGAGTGTGGCTGGAGTTTGCACTGGGCAGGGAAGATGTAAGGTAGTAGATTACTTGGTGTGGTGCACAGTTGCTGCGGCAGCCCTCCTCCCTGATGGTAAGCTAGGCAGAGGTTGCTGCTAATGAGCTCAGACTGAACAGCTTGGGCCTTCCTGTTGCACCTGAACGCATGAGGGGCAACATGGCATCAATACATGTAAGGTAGCAGCTACTATCTTCTATCTCTCTACACTAAGAATCTTCTGAAGTATTGTATTTTATATTCTAGTTTACTTAGAGCATATCTCTCTAACAAGATAAAAGAAAATGTTAGTCATTAAGTGGCATGCAACATGAAACATAAATACATGTCTCTAAGATTCTACATGAAGAAAAAGTGAAGTAAAAGAACTTACTATCAGTTAAATTATAAAGTTCTAATTGCAAAACTAATAGCTCTTACGAGGGTATGAAGATAAACTGTCACCAAAAGGAGGAAACGGAAACTATGCGTTAAGGTAGTTCATCATCTATGGCCAAATATACGAGAATATCTGAGTTAAATCTTGCATCCTGAATAGAATGTAAACAGTTAAAGAAAGGGAAGAAGAAAGGATAAGAGCGAGTAAACAAAGTCAAGGGTGGTGAGAAGCAGAAGGCATAATAAAGGATTATCCAATGATTCAATATTACTATAGCAAAAGATAAATGTAGGAGGGTCCTGGGAGTAAGAGTGAAAAAGAAAATTATGACAGTATGCCAGCAGGCCTTCAATTCATGGCTAATCATCTCACTCATTCAGAAAATAATGTGGAAAATCCCATTATTATGGAATTTGTGCCGGAAAATGAACAGTAGAAAGAAAAATTAATATAGCAGTGATATTGAATATGGAGAGTATAAAAGGAGTCCACTTAAATTAGATATATCTTGTCCAAGAGCTAAGAAAAGATATAACTTTAACTACAGAGAGAAACATGACAATGGAATGGTATAAAAGACATATTTAAACTAGAATTTAAGAGCTTAGATAACCTACTGAACGTTCATAGTAAATGAGAGATAGCTCAGGAGATAATGCTAATATCTCTTGAAAAAGAAATAAAAAAGTAGCGTTAAGTAACAAAAACAAGAGAAAAGAACACTTGGAAAGAAAATGAGCTTACATTTTGTTCATAATAGGATTGCGAACATATTGGCAGCCACCCCCACCAGCCAGTCTGAAAATGAGAATTTAGAATTAAGAACAAAGCATATACACTGGTAGAAAGACCAGAAAGAGTGACCTGAAAGTTTCCTGAATAAAGAGATAAAAAAAATTAAAATAGTAGGAAAAGACAAAAACTCCAGAAAAAGTTGAAAAAACAATAACGAAAAAAGAACAGGCCCATAAGACCTTGAGACATATATACATATTCAAGGTAATAAGAAGAGAAGTGATGAAAAATAAAAGAACTCTAGAGAGGTAGAAGAAAAGTTAGAATAGTATGGCAACATAAAACCATCACAGGGGAAATTTTCAAAGACAAGTCTCCAATATATTTTTTCAGAAAAGATGAAAAGTTATGAAGACTGAGAGAAGATCAATAGCAGTGCATCAGAGTAATTAAAGCCAAACTAGATTGTCAATGTGTTGCAGGATGAATGGAAACAGAAGGATTTTTAAAAAAGAATTATTTATTCAATTTTATTTATCACTTTTTTAGTTTGATCAGAGAAAGAGAGAGAGCAAGAGAGGGAGAGAGAAAGTAGCAAGGCAAGCCTCCAGGTCCAGGATGCACACCAGGGTCGGCCATGTGGAAGACTGGCACCTTAACCATAATGCCATCTGTCAGCCCCAGAAATAGAGGACATTTAGAGAACGGATTCAGATTTTCAGGGTGATATTCAAGGTACTCAAAGTGGTATTCAAGACAGAATTCAAGGCTGCAGTCTATGTCCCACTATTATTTGAATGTTAGTTTATAAATATGAGTTTGAAATAACAATATGGTTTTAATAAAACATGTAGATGAGTATATGTCACTTCTGATTTCCAGAAATTAGTCATCTTTCTTTTGGTAAACATTTTATTTTCCCCAGTAAAGATTCCCTTTTCTATTATTTGAGTCACCTTAGGAGTAAAGCTGGTAACCTGGTCAAAGCAATATCCTGTACCCTGTGACTGATTCAGGCATGGGCATATCAGCTAATTCAAACCATTTAGATGCAATGGAATTTCTGGAAAAAACTGTTCTCATCATTTCTTTCTGGACTCAAATAAAGAATGCCACTTCTAAGCCTGTTAATTGCAAAAACAAAAAACAGTGAGACTCCAAAGAAATAAACAGTACTAACTGAGGTAACATTTAACATATTTATAATAATTAAGTTAAAAAAGACATTTAAACAGAACCCCAATGAATGAAATCAAACTCAGATATTCCATGTTCATGGAATAGGAAAACTCCATAATGTTAAGATATTAGGGACCGGCAGATGGCTTAATGGTTATGTTGCTGGACTCCCACATGGTCAATTGTAGTTTGAGTCCTGGACCTAGAGGCTTCAAACTCATGCTGGGCACATGTGTATGCAGGCCAATAATCCTGAGAGGAAACTGAAGGAGAAGGGATTGTGGAGTTGTCATCCCTCCGGGGGGTGATTTCTTGCTTTATCTCTGTCTCTCTCTGGTGAGTGCATGTACTCTATAGCAAAAATCTCTTTTTTTAAAAAAATAATATAATAGTTCTTTCTAAATTGATCTACGCATTCAATAGAATTCCAATCAAAACCCCAGCAAGTTATTTTGTGAATATCAACAAACTAAATCTAATTTGTCTATAAACAGGCCAAAGAGCACACAATATTGAACAAAATACTGAAGATGACCTCAGTAATTACTACAAAGTTATTAAGACAGGGTAGTACTGGCCAAGAATATGAAATAGATCAAATGGAACAAAGCAGTGTGCCCAGAAATAGACCACATGATATATAAAAGAACAAGACAATACAATGGAAAAAAGATAGTCTTTGAAACGAATGATTGCCAGTTGAATAGGAACATTCAAAAAAGAAAAAAAGATTCTAGGGGCCAGCAGGTGGTATAGTGGTTAAGGCACAGGACTTCCACATGGCCAATTGTAGTTCCAATCCCAGACGTGATGGCTTGAAATTTAAACCAGGTGTGTGTGTGTGTGTGTGTGTGTGTGTGTGTGTGTGCATGCCTAGAGTTCCAAAAGGAGAATAGAGAAGGGACTGTGACCTGATCATCCCCCTGAGGGGTGATTTCTCATTTTCTGTCTCTCCGTGAGTGCACATGCTCTATAGCAAATATCTCTGTAAAAAAAAACCCAATGATTCTACACCCAGCACCTTTACTAAAATTAATTCAAAATATATTACACAAATCAAGTGTCATTATATGTCATTCCCAATAATACAAAATACAAAAAAAATACAAACCTATCAAACACCTAGAAGATAACAATCAAGGAAAATCTAGATAACCTTGAATTTGGTGATGGCTTTTATAGATACAACATCAAAAGCACCATATAAGAAATAAATAATCAATAATCTCGACTTTGTTAAAATTATAAACTTCTCTGTGGGAGACACTAAGAAAATAAATACAAACCATAGAATGTGAGAAAATATTTACAAAAGACATATTTGACAAAGAGTTTTTATCCAAAATATGTGAATAACTTTTAAACTCAAAAATTAAAAAAATAAACCACCCAATTAAAAAACTGGTGAAAAAGAGGACAGCAGTTGATGTGGTGGTTATGGCACAAAATTTACAAGGCCAAATGTGGTCTGAGTCCCGGACCCGATGGGTTGAAAAATCACACCAGGTTGTGAATATAAGATACAGTGTTTGTGAAAGAGTAGAGTCTAAGGAAGGACATTTAGAAGAAAAATAGAGAGGCAAAGCATTAATGGGACAAAGAAATGTGGTATTATCTGTTCGAGATAATTTTATCATTTTATCATCTGGACTAGGGAGAAATGTAAACATGTTGGAATATTCACTTTGTAAGCTAAATAAAGTGATTGAATGTATAAAAGAGCAAGAAATAAAAAAGAAAAAAAAGAAACAAAAAAAGAAAATCACACTAGGTAGGTGTGTGTGAATGGCCAAAATCCTGAGAGGAAATTGGAAGAATAAGGACTGTGGCGAGACCTTATCCCCTTTGGGGATGACTCCTCACTTTCCCTCTCTCTGTCTCTCTCTGTCTCTCATTGGCAAGCATATGTGCCCTATGGCAAAAACCTAAAAAGAAAAATAAAAGGGCAAAAGATCTGAAGAGACACCTCACCAGAGAAGATAAACAGAAGCAAATAAACATGAAAAGATGATCAATGTCATACACCATTAGGAAGTTACACTCTAAAACAATGAGGTAACACTAAGCTAGTTAGAATTATAAAAGCTGAAACACTGGGACCAGAAGTTAGCGTAAGTAATGGCTATGTTGCTGGACTCCCACATAGTTGACCGCAGTTGGAGTCCCGGACCCGGTGGCTTAAAACTCACGCCGGGCATGTGTGCGTGCGTGCCCAAGATCCCAAGAGGAGAATGGAGGAGAAGGAATTGCAGCACGGCCACCCCTTCTGGGGAGTGATTTCTCGCTTTCTATCTCTCTCTGTCTCTGTCTGTCTGGTGAGTGCATGTGCCCTATAGCAAAAACCTCTCAAAAACAAATAAATAAATAAATAAATAAAGCTGAAACACTGACCACACCCAATGCTGGTGAAGATGTAGAGCAATAGGAATTGTCATTCATTACTGGTGTGAATGCAAAATAGTACAGCTACTTTGGAAGACAATTTTGCAATTTCTTACAAAGCTAAATGCACTCTTACCATACAATCCATAAATTTGTGCCCTTTGGTATTACACAAATGAACTGAATAATTGTGCCCTTTGGTATTTACACAAATGAACTGAAAACTTACATTACCATAAAAACTTGTACATGAATGTTTATAGCAGCTTTATTCATAATTGTCAAAACATGTCCATCAGTAAGTAAATGAATAAACAACTTGAGGTATAGCCAGAAAACTGAATGCTACTCAGCACTAAAAGTAAGTGAGCAATCAAGCTATGACAAGATATGGGGAATCCTAAAGACATATTAGTAAGTGAAAGAAGCCAATCTGAAAAGCCAATCACTATAGATTTCAACTATAGAACACTCTGGAGGAAGGCAAAACTATAGATCAACCACAATAAGGCATCAGAGGAAAGGAGAGATGAAGTGGATAGGTTGGTATGGACTAAACATAAAACATTAGTGCTTTACCTTCATTATTCTTCATTATTTATGGCAATGAACTACTCTATATGACACTAAAATGGCTGATAAATGTCATTATACACTTGTCAAAACCTACAGTACATACAAGAATGAACCCTCAAGTAAACTATGAACTTTAGTTGATTATGATGTATCAATGGAGATTCATCAGTTCTATAACAAATGTACCACTCTACTCCAGAATGTTGATAGTGGGGAAAATTGTGCTTATGTGGAGGCAGAAAGTATATGGGAATTTTACTTTCTGCTCAATTTTGCTGCAAACCAACACTGTTGTAAAAAAAAAAAAAATAT
>NW_006159520.1:1537175-1539753 GCF_000334495.1 Tupaia belangeri chinensis
TTATATATAAATATGTATATATTTATGTATATATTTATGTATATAAACACATATATATATTTAATTTGTCTAAGGTCAGTACAGGTAATACTGAAAAATTGCATTTTTTAAAAATCAGTTATAAAGTAACCAGCAAAAGTTAATAATATTTTTCCTAATTGTTCAATATTACTGGAATACTTTTAATTTACTTAAGTTTACTATTTATTTTATTTATGATAGAGAGTGTACAGACTGGTTAGAGAGAGAAAGAAAATGGGATACCCTCAACAGGGTCTGATCAGGCTACGATCGCCTTACTGCAGCCCTCCGGCTTTCAGGATCTTGGGTGAACACATGCATGCTTGGTGTGTTTCAGGCTGACAGGGCTGCATATCCAAACCCACAGTAGGCCATGTGGTTTCTACCACTGTTGTTCAGTATGCTACCAACTGAGCCACAGAGGTTGGGCTATGTTGTAACACTTGAACCATGAATATACTCCAAACAGAAAATGATACAGCACTTTGGTGACAGGAGAATTATCTTGATTGGCTAAATGAACAGATCACTTTCTTTCTTTGTTTTCAAATGCCTCTGCAGCATGATGATATTATTGGCAGATATGAGAACAAGAACATGAGAAAGAAAATAGACCAGTATTGTGAAAGTAATGTTATAGAAATGAGGCTTGTAAATGTAAAAGGGAAAACAAAAGACACATATTATATAGAGGTAAAAGGGAGGATGTATAAACAAAAGACAAAGAGCGAATCCTGAGGAAGTTAGTAAAGTCAATGAATAAGCCATTGACATTTCCTCAATGAACCAATGATTCTGTTAACTTCTTTTGCAAAGGTATATTCTTCTAAGAAATCAATTAAGAAAAAGGGTATGAGAAAAAGCTGGTTATTATAATAGAGATGATGCCATGCAATTATTTTATTTTACAGAAGTCATAGCTTAGCGAACAATGTTCAAAAATGCTTTTCAAGAATTATGTATATAATTAGATGTCCTGTGATTTTCAGGCACTGGGGATACCTAAAAAAAAAAGAAGAAGGAAAATACACCATATTTACTCAGTGTACCACATGGAGTTCTCAAAACTATAAACATTTATGATATTCTTAGATATTAATTGAGAAGTTAAAAAAAGATCACTAATAATAAATTTGATTTTCTTTGTCATCTGTTGTTTTAGAATTACACATAGAGACTCAATGCATACTATCTATTGAAATCACTGTGAATCTTAGGTTTACTTGCCTTGTCTTCCAAGTGCAATTCTAAAAAGCGTAGATAAGCCACAGGTGCAAATGCATCTGCTGAATGTATGACGACTTCCGATTTATCCCTGAAGTACAAGAAATTTATATTGCATTAGTATCTACCACATAAATTGTGGCAAATCATACCTGTAAACTGACTAGAAGAGTTAAAATAAAATCCTCCTTTTGTATTTACTTCCACTGGTATACAATTATGTAGTGATTAACATATTTTTAAGAATTCAACATTTAATTGAGAAACGGATTGAGAACTCTAAACTTTAAAATAATAATAAAGCTTCTCAATGTTATAAGGACACATAGTTTGACTTTCGGGTTTGCTCTAAGCTCTCCAAACAATTTGATAGCTAAAATGTTTTTTAGTTTCAGTTTCAAAAATGTGCTTGGTATGGACTAAACATTGAACATTAGTGCTTTATCTTCATTATTCTTTTCATGTGAAAGAAGTAATTCATTCAGTGTCTCACATGAAATCTCAATTATCCTTTAGAAAAGCAGTACTGGTGATAGTTTTAAGCTCTAGATGAACTCTTCACACTGCAATATCATTGCTATTAAAATTGTCTGACATAGTAATTACCACATTCAGGTAAAATGGTACAAACTGCCTGCTAGCACCATATGGATACATGAAAATTAATTCAACTTTTATCAAGGATACCCTGAAAAGTACATATAACTAAGATTATATGTTAAATTCTAATAAGTAATTATTTTTATTGTTGTTTATTAAAAGAATGATAATATTTTGCATCTTAACTGAAAGTTGAAAAATAGAAATTGCTCATATCTCTTTAATGCTTTGGTAAGTAGTGCCCACTGTCTATATTAACAGATTGCTAGTATTTTGACCATTGTATTACAGAAAAATAAATCCTTTATTTGACTCTGTTAATAATGTAAAAATATTTTTGAATCAGCTTTTGTGATACAAAGTTACTTAGTGACAATAAAAGAAATTTCAAAATGCTTGGCTCTAAAATATTAAATTTTCATGAACAAAGGATGTTTACTTTACACTTGAAAGATCCAAGATAGAGAAAAAAGTATGTTTGATGATTAAAAAAAAATTGCCATTCCTGAACCCTTAAATATCGAATATACACCTTGTTAATGCATAGAAAAAATAAGATTAAAAAGAACTTCTATGGCATTTAAAGGAAAGCAACTTATAATAGAAATAGAATCATTAAAGATCCAGAATCTGATGGAAAGATATAACTTGCTACAACTTGCTTCACAGGTTACATCAACCAAAAAAAAAAAAAAAAAAAAAAAACCCCCAGGTATATGGGGGGGGGGAAAAA
>NW_006159520.1:1539984-1558713 GCF_000334495.1 Tupaia belangeri chinensis
AAAAAAAAAAAAAAAAAAAAAAAGCCTCCAGGTATAATGGAGAGGAGGAAAAAGAAAAGAATCTTGTTAGTCCTAATCTTATTGTTCTTTCTCTTTTCTTCAGAGTTGCCTATTCTGACCCTATTTTGTCTCAGCAATCAGATTCAAACATCAATTTCTGGGCCAATGTGCTGCTTAAAAGGAGCCAGAACCCAAATGGCCACCCTGCTTTGAATCCTCACATAATCAGCCTGAAACACATTAGGTATGTGCATGAGTGCCCAAGATCTGACAAGCTGAGGGTTGGAAGAAGCTGAACAAGCTGGTCAAGTGACCAGACCCTGTGGAAGGTGCTTCCCTTTCTTTTTTTTTGCTGTCTCTCTGCCATGTGTACACATGCACTCTATCTAATCAATCGATCAATCTCTCAATTCCTGTTTACATTCTCATTCATACATTAAATTTCAGTATCTCCATTCCTGACTTCAACCTGGGAACTGACCTTGACCCTTAATTATGCCTCATTTCTGCAGTTTGATTTTAATACCTTGACAATGGTGTGTACCAAAACTAGAATTAACCTGAACAAATACTATCTCAGCAGAAAGGGCTTCAGGCCCCCCTTTTTTATGTTAGTTATCCTCACTAGAAACAGAAAAGATAATAGCAAAGAGCTGACTTACTTGATAAAATTATTGCATTATGAATAAAGGCTGTTATCCAGAGAGAATATTTAACATTCCAAGTACTAAATAAAAGAAATTTCATGTTTATGGATTCTTTTAAATCTATAATCTCTAATTGACTAACATTATTTCATTTACTTATAAAAAGGGAGAGTTAATTAAGAAAGATTAGACTCAAATACACAGTTTATAGTTTCAAACAGAATAATGCCAATATTGTTCTTTTCTGTTTCATATGCTGTCAGCTGAAACTTAACTTTCAAGAATCTCTAGTCTCTGCTTCATGATATTCTCTGAACCCTAAAAGTAGTATTTGTCAGAATATCTTCTGGTCAACCCAAGAAACAGAGACCCTCTGTGCCACAGTAAACAAAACAAAACAAAAAACCTAAACATACTTTTGAGATCTCTCTCTCTATATCTGATCTCTTCATTCACTAAGATGTACACACCTATATACACATACACACACATACATATGTAATATGAGTTCTTTCATTTGAGGACATACAATTGTTTTCTTCTCTTGAAAGCTAGGCTATAATCAGGGTTGCTCAGGAAAAAAAAAATTATTTTGTTATCTCAAGTTTGTATCTAGAGATGATTGAGTTCACATACTAATTGACATGAAAAGTGAATCAATCTTCCCTATAAAATTTTTAAAATGTTAACTGGAATTTGGAAAAATATTTACCATGGTAACTTTTAGAAACACTCCAAGCTAAATTACTTCATTATAAAAAAAGAATTAAGTCCATACTTTAAAATATATTTAAATGTAATGAAATATTTTACATGTGAAAGTTTAATTTTCCTCCCTTAGAGGTAGTATTCATTCATTCATTTTTTTCTTTCTTTCTTTCTTTTTATTTATTTATTTTTTAAGAGATTTTTGCTGTAGGGTACATGCGTTTGCTGGAGAGACAGCGAGTGAAAAATCACCCTGCAACGGAGATGGCCACACCGTAATCCCTTCTCCACCATTCTCTCAGGATTTTGGGCATAGATGCACATGTGCCTAGTATGAGTTTCAAGTCAATGGATTAAGACTCGAACTGCAGTTGGCCATGTGGGAATCCAGCTCCTTAACCACTATGCCCCCTCTGGCCCTAGTAGTATTTCTTACCCAAATAAATTTCTTTTGACTCAGACATCTGAAATGAGATTCCTAATAAAGGATTATTTATATGCTAACTGTGGCAGATCACGATTATATCAAATATAATAGAAGTTGTTAAATTCGTCCCCAAATTGAATTCTAAAATACAGAATCTTGCTTTATTAATGGCCAATTATTTAAAATAGTTATGGGGACTAAACTTATCTTTTAATCATATCATATGGAAAACTATCTATAAATAAAATAACTTATTTACATACAGTTTTAGAATGCATAATGTATGTTTGCTCCATCACTTTAGTGTAAATATGCAATAGGCAAATATGATAGTGACATTGTTATTTTAAAGGGAAAGGAAAATTTTGTATATAGTAAATGACAGACTTTCTCCACTAAATCAGAGTATATACCAGCCTATAGCATCTAATTATAACCTAAAAAAGAATAAATGTTAGTGAAACAATATGAAAATAAAAATAAATAAATGACAAATTAATTTAACAATATTTAGCTAACATTTATTATTTCCTACTACATATTATGACAGTTCAGGTCTGAGAATGAGAACTAGAGACAATGGCAGTCAAAGCCTCTAAAAATGGAAGGATTTAGCAAAGTGGGGAGAAATGGGAAAGCAATCTAGAGTAAATGAATCAACACAGGTATGAAGCTGAAGTGCAGTACAATCTATGCATAAAAAAGTAGAGTAGAGACCAGTGGATGGCATAATGGTTATGTCACTGGACTCCCATGTTGTCAACCACGGTTCAAGCCCCAGAACCAATGGCTTCAGGCTCACCCTGGACATGAGCGGATGCGTGCCCAAAATCCTGAGAGGAGAATGGAGGAGAAGGGATTATGGTGTGGCCATAATCCCCCAAGGGGGTGATTTCTTACTTTCTGTCTCTGTCTCTCCCATGAGTGCTTGCGCCCTATAGCAAAAATCTCTCTACAAAAATTAAAAAATATATGCTTAAAACATCAGAAATAGATTGGTGGTTAATAGGTAAATGAGTGAGAATATTTCCTTTGTGTTTTCAAGGTACACACCCAGCAGGTAGCATTTATCATGTATTATTAATTTGCTCATCCATCTTTTCTATTACAGAAAGAACTTCTTTAGAGCAGACCAGCAGCTTACAGAGTTCCATTCAGTACATTATTATTCAGTTGCACTGAACATACCATTCTGGCATCAGAGAGTTCTAATGGTACCTTTCCTACCACCTTTTCCTTAATATTATGACTAATTCCCCACATGTTTTATCTCTGTCAGGCTTAGGTTTCCTTATCTACAAAACAGAATGAAAAAGATTCATTTTTCTGGTCTAAAATACTAGGACAAACAGACTTTTTGGTATTTTGCATAGAATAGTATGATTCTTATGTTTCTAGGTCATCCATAAAGACTTCTGTGTGCTCTTGGACCTCAACTTGTCAGGTAACCAGAAAAAGTATTATTCTTCGGAGTCTTCTTATGGTCTTGCTTTTTAATTTTTTTCTAATCTGGTTACTATCATATTAATAAATAAATATATCCCAAGTTTTCCACTATATTTTAATTTCACTGTAGCATGCAAATGCTTTCTTTGATTAACCTAAGGGTATTATTTTACAGAAGTAATTCATCACTCATAAATTGTTTTGTAATCACTATGGTAAGAAGAAATCTCTCCCATCTACAAACTTAAGACTCTTATCCTTTACCACCTTGTATCATAATTTTACCCAGATATGTCTTCCTTCCAACACTATGCATGTAGAATTATTTTTCAATATCAGCGGTGCCTAGTAGGATGCTTTGAACATAGCAGGTACTTGATAAATATTTGCCAAATAAATTCTTCTGTTATTTTTTCCCTGAATATTGTATTATTTATTTCTTCCAAGACAGAAAGACAGACAGAGAGAGACAATACTCCCAACAGGGTCCCTACACCACGTCTACCTCCAGCTTCAGTCAGCCTCAGATCCTGGGCATTGGCAATGCCAGGTGCACTCGGAGTTCTCTAATGCTAACTTACAGCGCTTTCCTGTGGGTCAGCTCACAAAGTATGCATTCTCCTTCTTCCCATACCCCATCCTCTCTTATATTAATTGCTAATGGAAATGAAGCTAAAAGAACACAAAAGAAACAAGAATACAGTAATACTGTATATGGTAATGAAAATGCCTTTCCTTGTTTTCTTAGATTTAGAAAATCCAGCTACAGTTTTTAATTTTCTTAGATTTCTCCTTCCCTCATTATTAACAAGTATGAAAAACTCATCTTAGTTTTGAAAATGTTGAAACTGTTCATTCAATCAAACATAACTCTGACAATCTTTTTCAAGAAGCATAGGCATCTAGAAAAGCAGATATAGTGCTCTCTTAATATATGAGAAGAGTGACATAAATTAGAACCTGGATAATAATGTAACAAATGGAAACTTCCTGTTTTTTACTATACCAGATTTAAGAATTTATGAAAAAGAACACACTACTAGTCATAAACTGAATTCATTTAAAAGTAAAATAAATATGTAAAAATAACCCCAAATAACTGAAGAAAAATGTTGAGCATTACCATTCTAAGTTGTTAAAGCCAAAAAAAAAAAGGGGGGGGAAAGAGGATGGAGTTAATGGAACCCACAGGCTACCAATGTGGCAGTTTATCAAATGTAGTTGTAATGAAAGATAAATAATACAGGCAATTCACACTTCATGAAAGGATAAAAGTGTCAGTATGTAGGTACCAGTTTTACTGCAGGCCATAATCAGCAAGTAAACGAAAGTGCAATGTCTAAAAAGTTTATAGCCTTCTATGAAGGCCTCGTCTTGTCAGGTATTGATTTAGGTATTCAGACGACTTCACTGGTATTAAACAAATTGAGTGTTTGTGAACTTAGAGGACATGTTCTATTTCTCCCAACAAAAGTTGCCTCAAGCTTAATGTTAAGTTGCTTCCATCACTTAAATTTAAGGAAAGGGAAGAAAATGCTGAAATGATATCTTACACAATTATTTTCTTCTTAAATAGAGGGCAATCCAAAGTGAATGTTTCATACTCTCCACCTTCTCCACAAACATGGACTCCATACTTCTTAGAAAGCTGAAAATAGAAAAACATAAAAACTGAACAGGAAACTTTAAATCAGAAAGCAAAAATACTTACCTGATACTAACTGTTTTTTTCCTAAAAAAAAAGTCTATGTGGGAAACTTTAATTCCAAAATAGATGGTAAGTTATAAGAAAGTGACTGTATTTCTGCCTAAAACATGTTGAAGCCATTTCAAAAATGCTGTCATAAAGCATAGGTTGTTAATAATCCCCAAACTTTCCAAAAATTTATAAAATACCAACATTTTTGTTTATAGTGACAAAACTTTTTAAAAAGTTTATTATGAATTTTAAGAATGACACTTGCTTTAGAGTTAAAGGAAGGCAAAGTCCTTACACAGTAAATGAGAATCTGTATAGCCAAATTGTGCTATCCCTACTCTTTGGCCTTTATGTGGAATGGAAAAAAATACATCTTGTTTAGAGAAGTTATCAAGGACACAAAGAAAGTAATCTAAGGCCTTTTCTTCGGCCTGTGAGCAAAAATAAATCACTTACATGATTATTATGCTTTAGGTTATTATTACTACCATCCTAAGAAGGTCTAAGTTAGGCTAGTGGTTGGCTGGTAGTTAAGGAGGATGGATACCACGTGGTCAGTTGCGTGGTTTGAGTCCCCACCCAACAACTTGAAACACACTGGGCATGTATACCCAAAATCTAGAAATGGAGAAGCAGCAGCATGAACATCCATTATGGGGGTGTGCTTTCTCATTTTCCTCATCTTTTTGTCTCTCTGCTGTCTCTCTCCAGTGAGTATACATACCCACTGGCAAATTAAAGAAAAAAAGAAAGTCTAACTCTAAGAAGGTTGGGATAACTTACAAAATTGTCTAATCAAACCTGAACTTGAAAGTCAAACAAACAGGCAGGACCAGCAGGTGGCGTAATGGTTACACCGCTGTACTCCCATGTAGTTGACTGTGGTTCCAGTCCTGGACCCTGTGGCTTCAAATTCACACTGGGCGCATGTGTATATGCCAAGATCAATGGAGGAGAAAAGATTGTGGCATGGATATTCTCCCTGTGAGGGGTAGGGTCGGGGGCTATTTCTTGCTTTCTGTCTTTCTGTCTCTACTCTTTAGTGAGAACATATGCCCTTAGAACAAAAATCTCTCTCAAGAAAAAAAAAAAAATCAAGCAGGCCAGCAAAGAAACAAAGGAAACTATGATTTGCATTAAATATAAACATACTATTTGAATGTTCCAATATGAAGAGTAAGAAAAAAAACCTCCTATTATGCTCGTACATGGCTGACATCAGTGCTGAGAACACTCTCACTAGGAATCTTTCAGCTCACTGGAGGCTCTACCACTATGCTTCCATAGCTATTCTGAATGTCACAGCTTTATCTGCTTATAGCCTGTCTAAGCCCAAATTCCTCATAGCCCCAAAATATTCCTTTGATATTGTGTTACTACAAGTGCTGGGACTATAGCCCAAGTCTTCAGTTTTATGTGCATAGTTACACATTTATTTAGCTATTTCAAGATTATACTGCCATTTTTTAATCCATTAAATTTCAACCATTGACTATGTGCCCTAGTGATTTAAAGCATGGGTCTGCAAAAATTCTGCTACTCTAATGTGAATGACACTGTAAAGTCAAACAGCAAGAAAAGTAAGGGAAAGAAAACTGAGTAGTATGCTCTACAACTCCAAAGAATGAAGTAGATAAATTTCCACCACATTGGGTCATGAAGTAGAAATCAGTAAAGCTACTTAGGAGAGCTGGTCCTTATGGAAAGAGATAACAGGAACAGGCTACTTTACCGTATTAAATTATATTAGCCTCTGCTTTGTCATAAAAACATGGGGATATGGGGCCAGGGGTATTTCTCTGTTCTGCCAGCTAGAGTTTATTCTTTTCTATTCTTCGCTAATCTCTCATCCACAACTTCCCACCAAGTAAACCTTCAAATTTCACCTTTTGGACTTAATGGATAGTCTCTTCATATGGGGAGCATACTTTGAACTATTAGTTTCCTTTTATTAGACAGTTTTTGCTATAGGGCACGTGCGCTCGCCAGACAGATAGAGAGAGACAGAGAGACAGAAAGCGAGAAATCACCCCCCATGGGGGATGGCCACGCCACAATCCCTTCTCCTCCCTACTCCTCTTGGGATCTTGGCACGCACGCACATGTGCCTAGCGTGAGTTTTAAGCCACCAGGTCTGGGACGCGAACCGCGGTCAACTACATGAGAGTCCAGAGACATAGCCATTATGCTAACTGCTGATCCCAAGTTCTACATTATTTCTATGATCCACCACCAAAAATGACTAGATTTTAAAATTAAAGTTAGCATGACTATTATCAAATAGAAATGATTCTTTTAGTCCCTGGTAAAAATAATGTTAGCTGCTTTTTAAAATCAACAAATCAACATATTACTGGGGCCAGCGGGTGGCATAACTCCCACATGGCCAATTGTGGTTTGAGTCCTGGACCTGGCGGGTTACTTTCTCACTTTCTCTCTCTCTTACTCTCTGCCTCTCTCTCGTTAAATTAAAATATAATAAATAAATAGAATTAAATAAATAACACTTAAAAAAGTCAGCTATTACAAAAGATTAATATATTCAAGAATAGAATTACTCAAATCTAGATATAACTAGAAATATTTTCAGTTTGTATAAAATCTTTCTACATTTATTCATTTTATCAATTCCTTAACAGATATTTATTGAACAATGATCATTAGCCAGGGCATGCTAGATGAAGATCTGAATGTAAGTAAGACAATATCCTTGGTCTCTTAAAGGTTCCCATGCATACTGTGCTCCATATTTCAGCACTATAAAATCATGATGCAACAACAATATTGTTTCTATAAATGAATAGGCACAAACTTGTCTCCCTTTCTATTACTGATTCATCAATATAGACACATAGTTCCAAGTTAAGAAATGTGGGTAAAGAGCCTCATAGTCTCTATGGTTGAGGAAACAAAAGTTAGTCAGACTATGAATCCTTAAGGTATCTTTTGTAGACCCTCTAAATTCTACTAGCATCAAGCTCTAACATACCTAAATACTCAGAGAAAAATTCATCCTTATTGCCTGGCTATTAGTCAGCTCCATGGCTCTTTGATGTCTGAAGAGAACCTTCTCAAAAACCAAAGGGTGGGAACCAGCAGTTAGCGTAATGGCTATGTCGCTGGACTCCCACGTAGTCGACCGCGGTTCGTGTCCCGGACCCGGTGGCTTAAAACTCACGCTGCTCTCTTACTCTCTGCCTCTCTCTCGTTAAATTAAAATATAATAAATAAATAGAATTAAATAAATAACACTTAAAAAAGTCAGCTATTACAAAAGATTAATATATTCAAGAATAGAATTACTCAAATCTAGATATAACTAGAAATATTTTCAGTTTGTATAAAATCTTTCTACATTTATTCATTTTATCAATTCCTTAACAGATATTTATTGAACAATGATCATTAGCCAGGGCATGCTAGATGAAGATCTGAATGTAAGTAAGACAATATCCTTGGTCTCTTAAAGGTTCCCATGCATACTGTGCTCCATATTTCAGCACTATAAAATCATGATGCAACAACAATATTGTTTCTATAAATGAATAGGCACAAACTTGTCTCCCTTTCTATTACTGATTCATCAATATAGACACATAGTTCCAAGTTAAGAAATGTGGGTAAAGAGCCTCATAGTCTCTATGGTTGAGGAAACAAAAGTTAGTCAGACTATGAATCCTTAAGGTATCTTTTGTAGACCCTCTAAATTCTACTAGCATCAAGCTCTAACATACCTAAATACTCAGAGAAAAATTCATCCTTATTGCCTGGCTATTAGTCAGCTCCATGGCTCTTTGATGTCTGAAGAGAACCTTCTCAAAAACCAAAGGGTGGGAACCAGCAGTTAGCGTAATGGCTATGTCGCTGGACTCCCACGTAGTCGACCGCGGTTCGCGTCTCAGACCCGGTGGCTTAAATCTCACGCCGGGCGCGTGTGCGTGCGTGCCCAAGATCCCGAGAGGAGAATGGAGGAGAAGGGATTGCGGCGTGACCATCCCCCCTGGGGGGTGATTTCTCGCTTTCTGTCTCTATGTCTCTCTCTGTCTGTCTGGCGAGCGTACGCGCCCTACAGTGAAAAAATCTCTCCAAAAAAAAAAAAAAAAAAAACCCAAAGGGTATACTGGCCACTTTCTTTAGTGAGCCTGCTAAGACAGAGCATCCTTATAACACAAAAGGATGAGTATGGAAGTAACAGGGTCATTGTAGATGAGTGAAGAATCCAGGTGTACGCATTACGGATACTTATTTATCTATAGTTTACCTTTCTAAAATGTGTCAGTGTTATTAATATCTATACTGTTCACAGAAAGTAGTAACTTTTTTGTTGTTTTTTAGTTTTGCTTTAGGGTACGTGTGCTTACCAGAGAAAAAAGAGAGAGGAGAGGGAAAGTGAGAAATTACCCTCCAAGGGGGATGGCCATGCTACATTCCCTTCTTCTTCCCTGTCCTTTAAGGATTTTGGACATGCACTCACATGCATCCAGTGCAGTTTTGAAGCTTCTAGCTCTGAGTCTTCAATTAGCAATAATCGCGCCTCGGATAAACCTCATTGGCTACGATACTGCCACTGCGCAAAGCTAGCTCTGAGTCTTGAGCCACAGGGTTGCCATGTAGAATCTAGCCACCTTAACCTCCATGACACCTGATGGCCCCAAAGTAGTAACTCTAGTCCTTCTATTTCTCAGGTCTGTCTTTGGTTTCCACTCAAAATTGTGATTACTATATACTAGAACTTAATCACTTCAAACTCAATTCTTGCAATTCTCTTTGATTACTTTCTCCATGATCATCATTGTAATGGAAAATACTAAATAGTTAATAGGTTGTCTATAATTTGACTATATTCTTTAAAGTTTTTAAAAATATTTATTTTATTTATCACAATTATTAAGTTTGCTATAGGGCATATGTGCTTACCAGAGAGAGAAAAAAGAGAGGGAAAGTGAAAAAGCAAGCCATCAAGTCTAGGACTTGAACTGTGGTCAGCCATGTGGGAGACTAGCACCTTAATTGCCTGCTGGCCCTGCCTTCCTTCTTAATGGAAGAATAGAGAGAGAAAAATCACACTTCTATAGATGAAGAACTTTCAGTGTATGTAGAAAAGTAACCAAACATTTGTGGTTCTGTGGACTTCCGTAATAGATTGCTAGGGTCCTCAGGACACCCAAGGAGTCTGTACAGCCTGCCAGTTCTTTCCCACAGAGCCCTAACCAAGTGCACACTGTGGCTACATTGAGCAGATTAGTGCCAGGGCAGAAGAGATATCCTTGGTAGCACCTGCCCATCAAGTCTTCTATGAGTTTCTATCACACCAAAGTCTGGGGATGGGGCAAGACGACAGATTTCTCCTTAGGCTTTCTGTTCTTTTATCTACAAACTCCTTTTACTAAAGATCATGACCACTACTATATCTATTACTTCTATGCAAGTAACTTTCCAATCAAAAACTCTAGCTACCAACCTCTTTCATATTAGTCCTCCCAAATGCTTACTGAACATTGTATTTGAAAGCACTGTTTCAAATTCAACACATAACACAAATTCTTTTTTTTTTCCTCAAAAACTTCTTTCCCTGCTTTATGTCCTATTTTTGTAATGGTTCAATCAAGTTTGAAGTATCAGAGTAAAACTTAACTTCATCCTTTTCTATCTGTCACATAGCCTACATTAAAAATTTCAATAAATTTATTTAATCAACAAATGTTCACTCAGTACTTATTAAGTGCCAGACCACTTTCTATACACTAGAATGTCAGTGACAAGATGTAGTACACAGTCTCCTCTGTTCTAACACCCTGCCTAATCACTGTGCAATTCAACTATTATAATCATCTCTTATTTTCCTTATTTATTTTCACCTTTCACAATCTGTTCTACATCTTATCACCACACTAACTTTCCTTAATACTGTTTTCTGGAGGCTGACCATTGCCTACTCAATAAAATCCAAGCTTCTAAAACAGACAGTCTAAAAGACTTTAGCCATTTGGTCCCATCCTTCACATGAATATAAACATATAAAGCTAATATGATAAAATAAAATAGATTGAATAGTACCTTGAATAACTATAAGAAAAGACTAAACCTTATAAAATGATAAACACAAACCCACATGAACTCTACTTCTCTTCAGCTTACAGGAATCATTCTTTTTACTGCCGTGGGACTTCTATTTCTGTACTGCATTGCTATATACCTCTAGAATTTAAGTCTTTCATGCATAACTTTTATATTATGAAGCTATCAGTTTCCAAATTTCCTAGATTTTCTCACAAAGCCTTCCCAGCAGCATGCAGCACACATACTCAATGACTGACTGGCTGTATCCACTCCATGGTTTGGATATCCTTGAATGTTCCCACGGAACCACCTGGTGGGCCATGCACTGACAGGTCTAATTTGAAACAGAAACATCAGCCACTCCCCAATGAAATTACCAGGGAAAAGGGAGAAGAAAGTTGCCAGCTTCTTTTTCTCTACTCACAGATACACACTAGAAATAGAGGACAAAAATTCCCTATTTTTGGAAACTTAAAACAGTGAGTAAAATTGACACCTGACAGTCAATGTTTTCTTTATCTCATTAGCCATTGCAATCTGTGATGTCACTATTTTTTCCTCCTGTTTTTAACTATTTGGGGAATGTTTCACAGAAAATGATACAGACCAGATGGTCACTGAATAAGATGAATATATTTGCTATCTTGTCTGTAGTTTGCTTGGTTAAGAAATATGTTCCTGTTTTTTAACCAGCTGAATTATTTTTTATAAAGCAACGAGAGCTTTTTTACTTATTTCATAATATAATTTTCATTGTATGAAAGCATCTAATTGTTTCACATGTATCTAAATTATGGTACATTCTCTTTTATACTTTTTTTAAGAGAAAATTTTGCTATAGGGCGTGTACACTTGCCAGAGTAAGAGAGAGAAAGAAAGTGAGTAATCACCACTTGGGGGGGATGGCTATGCCACAATACCTTCTCCTCCATTCTTCTCTTGGGATTTTGGGCACATATGCACACATGCCTGGTGTGAGTTTTTAAGCCACTGAGTCCGGGACTTGAACCGCAGTCAATTGTGGGAATCCAATGATGTAACCATTATGCCATCTGCTGGTTCCTCTTTTAAACTTTTTGGAAAAGGTAGATATTGCTTTGCAATTTAAGACTGTAAAAGTAAGTTTAAAAATAAAAAATTGGGCGACTAGCAGGTGGCAGGGTGATTAAGGTAATGGACTCCCACATGACCCACTGCAGTTCATGTCCTGGATATGCTGGGTTATTTTCTCACTTCCCCTCTCTCTCTGGTCAAATTTTAATAAAAAATAAAATAATTATTTAAAAAATATTTTAACAGAAGTGGCTGACTTGGGTCATTTTGTGGCTTAAAAAATGCCTTGGACTCTCAGCATTTGAAAAATGAATTCTAAGATAATGAAAAGGAAATCACTTATATGAATCTATTTGTTCTGGCATACTTATTTATATAGGCATATATTAATATTTATAATAAATCCATTTGAATGCTACTGATTATTCAAGTAAAAAGGTTAAGAGCATCATGATTTTTCTGTTTAATTTTTTTATCCTTTCATAGAATTTTAGTAACCATAATTGTGAGAATTTCTTATTAAATCAAGATTTTTCTCTGTTTAAATCACCTTCACTCCTCTACTAGTCATTTTGAAATATACTTTTTTTTTTTAAAAAAAGCTAAAGAAAACTACACTTCATCTTCTACTCTCAACCCAAGGAAACCATAAAGTTTATAAAAGCCACCACGATTTCATTTTTAAAATGGTATTCTTGACATACAAGACAATTTCATGCTGCATAAATTCATTCATAGCATTTATTCAAGAACTATCTATTGAATATCTACTATAGGTTAAACATTGTTTGAGATACTGGGGATAACAATGACAGCAGACATAGATCCTAAATAAAATAGCTTACTGTCTAGAGATATAGAAAAAACGTTAAATGAGGAATATAATAAGGGTAGTGATTGCTTTGGAAGATAACATAGGATGCAGTGAATGTGTAAAGAAGAGCACCTAAACATTAAAAAAAAAGGTTTATAAAAGAAGGAAAATCATAAACTGTGGTCTAAAGGATGAGTTAACCAGGAAAAGGTGGAGGGAAGAAAGAGAATGCAGGAGAGAAGAGTGCTTTAGAAGAAATAGCATGTGTTCACAGATACTAGAAACTGAAAAATTTGGCACAGATAGAGTATAAATACATGAACAATAGTGGTGAGATGAGGTTGATAAATATTGTGTCATCAGAAAAGTCATGACACGTTTTTGTGTAGAAAAACATATCATAACTTTCCCAATGACTCAAAGAAAGAAGACAGATCTTATGGAGCTTCATAAGACATGCTAAGTCATGATCCTAAGGTGAGAACTCATGTGGAGGTTATAAACAGAAAACTGACCTGATTGCATTTGTATTATAGAACCATCATTCTGACTATACAATGGAGAATGGGCTGGAAGGGAGTAAGTCTGAAAGCAAAAATAAGTGAGATATTGCTGGAGGAACTTAGAAAGTAGGTGAAGCTTTCAGAGATGGAAAGTAGCAGTAGAGATAAAGAAGAGCGAGCAGATATTTTGAAAGAGACTTTTAGGTTCATGGCTGAGGCCGCTATGACAAAAAGAATCAATGAAAGAAAAACAGACACATTTACTTGCTGACTTTTATGTGACAAGGAAGAAGCCTTCATAAGGAAATGAAGACCCAGAAACAGGGAAAACTGTTTTTATGGACAGTCATGTAGAAGTATGATTGGAAAACAAAAGGGTATGATCTAATGGTAATAAATTGGTGGAACAAAGAAAGGACTGTTTGTTCAGATTCTTTCTTTCCTAAACCATTGCTCAGAAGACATTCCTTTCCTCTCTGTATGGGGAGGACCCCTCTGGAATGAAGGTCTTATAGCTGGTGTTAGGTTAAGGTCAGAGAATTCCTTTATGGCCTGCTTCAGGGGAGAATGGTGAGAAAAGGTCAAAGTGAAATCTCCTTTTTTCTGTTGTTTCCTGGAATAGCATGGTGCCATGTTTTGGGGTAGAGCATCTCAAACCCTATCAAAATGAATACTTAATTGAATGGGGGGACTGCAATAGAAGTTAAAAGCAAATTAAGAAAAATTCCCAGCATTCTGACTTGGGAAATTGGATGAATGGTGGGTTCTGTTTAGAGTTCTTAGCATGAGTAGAGTTTGCTGGGAGAGTTCAACGGCCTAATCCTTTTCCAAATTATGCAGCATGTAATGAAACTCATGTCTCAAGTCTTTGTGATTACCTTACTCAGGCTTCCACATTACTGTATTTTCTAACTTATCTTAATGTATCTCTGATTCCTTTTCCTCCTGCTATTCTTAAGATATTAACAGTCCCTCATGGTTCCCTCTATCATATGTTATTTCTCAGTGTATCCCCACTCATAGCTCATGTAATCCACTGCTTCAACCATCACCTTTCTGCTATTCTGCTGCTGCTAGTACTATCAGTAGTAACTAAACACTGTTTGAAGCTACAATAACATATTTAATTATTTAATCCTCAAAATGACTTTAAGAATAAAAAATGGCACAGTATCTGAAATCTGATAAAATTAAGTATTAAATCCCTGTTCTGCTATTTCTCCCCACATAACTTTGCAAACAACTAAACCCTGTGTGATTCTTCATCTGTAAGATGTAAACATTAACAGTGCCAACGTCAAAGGTTTGTGCCTGATTAAATAAAATAATACATAAAAGTACTTGGCACAGTGTAACACTTAGTGAGCACTTAATACACAGCTTAATTATAAGAGTAGATGAAGCATGTGTAGTGAGGTAAGAAATCTTATTATTTCCTCCTTCAATGTGAAAACAGTATTGTATAACTGTTTAAAAACACTGGCTCTGGAGATAGTCAAATGCTGGCTTTTTCACTTTTTAGCTGTGTGGTCCTGTCATATAATCTCCCCGATACTCAGATTATTGATTGAAATGTAAAATGGAGATGAGAAAAGCACCTACTTCATAGGAAAGCTCTTTTCAGGAATAAAATTACATGAAAGGAATTATCTAGTACTGTCTGGTACATTAGATAAAATGGCTGTTAAGTTTATTTTTTTGCCTTTTCCAAGATTTAAGAAAATTAGATTGATTAGCAAAGATTATGCAGTTTAGGATCAAACAAAACAGGCTTTAAAGTCATGTCCTGTCTCTATAATATGCTGATAAGTAACAAGTCTTAGCCTTTAGTCTGAACATCTCAGTTGTGCTCCAATCTCATAGGTTAAAATGTGCCTTTTGCTTCTTAGTTAATAAACTAAAATTCAGTATGTTTAAGACTAATCTTATCATGTTCTTTCTCAGTCCTGTTTTCCTCTGCAGAAATAAGTTCCACTAATCTGCCTAATCATTATGTGTGAACTAACTGTTGATTCTGTTTCTTCCAGTTTCTAGCAATTTAATGTGAACTACTTTCTTATTCTTCCAACAAATTATTCCTTTCATTTGTATTCCACCTCTCCATTCCTACTGTCAGTGACTACATATTCCAATCTCTCACATCTATTGCCTATAATAGTACGTTAGGCTCCTTTTCATTTCTGTTTTTTTCTATTCCTAATTTATGAGTACTGCTGCTAGACTAAATTTCCTGAGATTTATAGTATAAATCTCCACTAAAGAGCCCTCTAAATCTTATTATTTCCTATTCCAAATTACCTGGCACATCTCTCAAGGTCCTCTATGACTGGGCTGACATTGGTACCTCACCTGCTTCTTACTATCTACCAGTACCAGCTCATAACTTCTTTGGAACAGGTTCTTCATTGTCCCTGCATTCTTTCTTGCCAAATCTTCATTCTTATTGATTCACTTTGTTCCCAGCACAATTTCATCCATCCTTCAAATCAGTTAAAGAGCTAAACCCTCCATCAGCTAATCCAGGTCATGAGGCCATTTGCCAACTTTTAACTCCCACTCGCATTTGTAGTTAAGTATCAGTTTGGCTTTATCTGATCCAAGTATTTAGGAGTTTTATTCTCCCCCAACAAACTTGCTATTCTCTATATTCCATGAAAAATGTCAAGTCTTTGACTTATTTTATACTCCTCAAAACAATTAGCATAGGACTGAGAACATGAGAAATCTTTTCCCATACTTAACATTCAATTCTATCAATACCACATGACACAGGCAACGAAAAGCTCACCACGGTATTCCTCCAGAGAAACATAAAGGTCATACACTGGAGTCACTAGCTACAGAGAACCTTTACCTCTTCTCTTTAAGTACAATATTCAATAGACACTACTGCCATTCAAACTACTTAAAGGATGACATCTTTAAAAATTTCATTTCATTCCTCTAAAGCTTTCAACTCCCCATTTGTTCAGACAATTAAATTCTCATTTCAAAATTTAAAATCTCTCACTGTGGGAACCAGCAGTTAGCGTAATGGCTATGTCGCTGGACTTCCACGTAGTCGACGGCGGTTCGCGTCCCAGACCCGGTGGCTTAAAACTCACACCGGGCACGTGTGCATGCATGCCCAAGATCCTGAGAGGAGAATGGAGGAGAAGGGACTGTGGTCTGACCATCCCCCCTGGGGGGTGATTTCTCGCTTTCTGTCTCTCTCTGTCTGTCTGGCGAGCGCACGCGCCCTATAGCGAAAAACATCTCAAAAAAAAAAAAAAAGTAAAAAAAATTTAAAATCTCTCACTGTATAGTTTAATTTCCTTTCTCAGCCTGACACCCAGTATTCAAATGTACTCTAAAGAGACTAACCATAAAAAATACCTTGTGTTTCTCCTGCCTTGAGTGTTGGTATAAACATTCTGTTCCCCTATAATAATGCGTTCGAAAATTCTATTTATTCTTCAAGTCTGTTATAGTGCTCAGTTTATCTCTGAAGTTACTCCAGATTATCTCAATAACAAACAATTTTTTTTAAATCCTATTTTATACACACACACACACACACACACACACATTTTTATTAGAGTATATCTTAATATACCTTATAATTTTTAGTCATTTTTAGTCATAATAGCCATTGGATATCTCAGCCATAAAGTTCTATGTACCCATTTAAGGCACTTCAAAAATTTCCTAGTAAAGATTTTTGTCTTCTCTTGACCTGAAGGACAGTTAAAGGTGATCTTTTTTACAAAGTCAGCACACTGCAGAGAATAAGGCTGAAAACTGTCTCTCTCACCCACAACATCAAATCAATTTTGGTGGAATTCATTTTCCTTTTTGCTTATTGTTCAAGTGATAGGTATGTGGGATTGTAAATTGTGCTTCTGTCAAGCCCATGTAAAGATAAGTTAACTTGTATAGATGAGAAGAAAGAAAATGTGTTAACTACTAAGAACTAAATCTAATTTTTTATGAAGCAGGTAGGAATGTAAGAAGAAAAGTCTGTATTTTTATCTAGGTGTCCTTTTAAAAATAAATAATTCCCTAGCAACCTTCAAGCTTGATATCTGCATCACATTTATCCAGGTTTAACTCTAATACCACATAGCAGAGTGGCATGCTTCCTAAAAAAATTACTTTATTTAACTTTATTCATTTTATTCATTCTTTTTATTTTAATTTGAGCAGATAGGGACAGAGAGAGAGAGAGAGAGAGAGAGAAGGGGAGAGAGACATGGAAAGTGAGAAAGCAAGCTCCCAGGTCTGGGACCCAACCATGTGGGAGTCCAGCACCTTCAACCACCAAGCCACCTTCCATCCCCAGAGTGGTATACTTCTAATTAGCCAATAACTATCTGCTCACCTTTGATGCAAGGCTAAAAGTCAGATTTCCCAATTCTATGTGAGATGACCTAGCAAAAACAACCCAAACTACATACTCACAATTTTTCATATAATACTGTTTTTTTCTCTTTGATCTAGCAGACATTTTTTACTTAGATGATCTTTATAAAGTCTCTTAATTAAAGAGTAATTGCTGCTAGTAAAAATGATGGACTGAATCTATATATACATTCTCACTGGAAGGTGTTTAATAAAAAGACATAAATGGAGACCAGCAGGTAGAATGGTGGTTAAGACTAGACTCCCATCATGGCTGATTATGGGTCATATATTGGACCTTGCAGCTTGAAAATCATACCAGGCACATTTGCGTGAGTGCCCAAAATTCCAGGAGGAGAAGAGATTGAGGCATGGTATTCCCCCTAGGAAGTGATTTCTCGTTTTCCCTCTCACTCTCTCTCTCTTTCTCTCTTTGGTAAATACATGCCCCCTGTGGCAAAAACCTAAAAAAAAAAAAAAACAATTAAAATATATATATAAATGTACAAAGATGAAGAACCATCGGAGAGAAGGTGGCAGCATTAACCAATTTATGAGAACCAAGAACACTAATCCTAGACCAACAGTAGGGACTGCTAAGGACCAATCTGATTTACACAAGTTGAATAACTAAAAGAATAAGGAAATTGTGGTACCAAGTACCTCTGGAAATAAGAGGAAAGAAAAAGGGCACTAAAATAAGAAGGGATGATTGATAGTCTGTTTAACAAGTAGTAAGATTCCTAAATCCCCTACTTCTAGGCCAGCAACTTCTTTTCCACCTTGGCAGGTCACTGGAAGTTTAATATATGTTTAGGGTGAAACCAAGGAACTGGTCTGGGAGAAATAAGAACTGAGACCAAAAGTATTATGATAAAAGTAGAAGGAATCAGTTTATGTATATACACATGACTCTGAGACCTCTAGCTATTTTTCACACTCAACTATTGGGAAAAACAAAACAAAACAAAACAAAACAAAACAAAACAAAA
>NW_006159520.1:1558767-1594567 GCF_000334495.1 Tupaia belangeri chinensis
GTCCCAGACCCGGTGGCTTAAAACTCACACCGGGCACGTGTGCATGCATGCCCAAGATCCTGAGAGGAGAATGGAGGAGAAGGGACTGTGGTCTGACCATCCCCCCTGGGGGGTGATTTCTCGCTTTCTGTCTCTCTCTGTCTGTCTGGCGAGCGCACGCGCCCTATAGCGAAAAACATCTCAAAAAAAAAAAAAAAAGTAAAAAAAATTTAAAATCTCTCACTGTATAGTTTAATTTCCTTTCTCAGCCTGACACCCAGTATTCAAATGTACTCTAAAGAGACTAACCATAAAAAATACCTTGTGTTTCTCCTGCCTTGAGTGTTGGTATAAACATTCTATTCCCCTATAATAATGCGTTCGAAAATTCTATTTATTCTTCAAGTCTGTTATAGTGCTCAGTTTATCTCTGAAGTTACTCCAGATTATCTCAATAACAAACAATTTTTTTTAAATCCTATTTTACACACACACACACACACACACACACATTTTTATTAGAGTATATCTTAATATACCTTATAATTTTTAGTCATTTTTAGTCATAATAGCCATTGGATATCTCAGCCATAAAGTTCTATGTACCCATTTAAGGCACTTCAAAAATTTCCTAGTAAAGATTTTTGTCTTCTCTTGACCTGAAGGACAGTTAAAGGTGATCTTTTTTACAAAGTCAGCACACTGCAGAGAATAAGGCTGAAAACTGTCTCTCTCACCCACAACATCAAATCAATTTTGGTGGAATTCATTTTCCTTTTTGCTTATTGTTCAAGTGATAGGTATGTGGGATTGTAAATTGTGCTTCTGTCAAGCCCATGTAAAGATAAGTTAACTTGTATAGATGAGAAGAAAGAAAATGTGTTAACTACTAAGAACTAAATCTAATTTTTTATGAAGCAGGTAGGAATGTAAGAAGAAAAGTCTGTATTTTTATCTAGGTGTCCTTTTAAAAATAAATAATTCCCTAGCAACCTTCAAACTTGATATCTGCATCACATTTATCCAGGTTTAACTCTAATACCACATAGCAGAGTGGCATGCTTCCTAAAAAAATTACTTTATTTAACTTTATTCATTTTATTCATTCTTTTTATTTCAATTTGAGCAGATAGGGACAGAGAGAGAGAGAGAGAGAGAGAGAAGGGGAGAGAGACATGGAAAGTGAGAAAGCAAGCTCCCAGGTCTGGGACCCAACCATGTGGGAGTCCAGCACCTTCAACCACCAAGCCACCTTCCATCCCCAGAGTGGTATACTTCTAATTAGCCAATAACTATCTGCTCACCTTTGATGCAAGGCTAAAAGTCAGATTTCCCAATTCTATGTGAGATGACCTAGCAAAAACAACCCAAACTACATACTCACAATTTTTCATATAATACTGTTTTTTTCTCTTTGATCTAGCAGACATTTTTTACTTAGATGATCTTTATAAAGTCTCTTAATTAAAGAGTAATTGCTGCTAGTAAAAATGGTGGACTGAATCTATATATACATTCTCACTGGAAGGTGTTTAATAAAAAGACATAAATGGAGACCAGCAGGTAGAATGGTGGTTAAGACTAGACTCCCATCATGGCTGATTATGGGTCATATATTGGACCTTGCAGCTTGAAAATCATACCAGGCACATTTGCGTGAGTGCCCAAAATTCCAGGAGGAGAAGAGATTGAGGCATGGTATTCCCCCTAGGAAGTGATTTCTCGTTTTCCCTCTCACTCTCTCTCTCTTTCTCTCTTTGGTAAATACATGCCCCCTGTGGCAAAAACCTAAAAAAAAAAAAATACAATTAAAATATATATATAAATGTACAAAGATGAAGAACCATCGGAGAGAAGGTGGCAGCATTAACCAATTTATGAGAACCAAGAACACTAATCCTAGACCAACAGTAGGGACTGCTAAGGACCAATCTGATTTACACAAGTTGAATAACTAAAAGAATAAGGAAATTGTGGTACCAAGTACCTCTGGAAATAAGAGGAAAGAAAAAGGGCACTAAAAATAAGAAGGGATGATTGATAGTCTGTTTAACAAGTAGTAAGATTCCTAAATCCCCTACTTCTAGGCCAGCAACTTCTTTTCCACCTTGGCAGGTCACTGGAAGTTTAATATATGTTTAGGGTGAAACCAAGGAACTGGTCTGGGAGAAATAAGAACTGAGACCAAAAGTATTATGATAAAAGTAGAAGGAATCAGTTTATGTATATACACATGACTCTGAGACCTCTAGCTATTTTTCACACTCAACTATTGGGAAAAACAAAACAAAACAAAACAAAACAAAACAAAAACTCTTTCAGGTCTTGTTTATCTGAGAATGTTTTTATTCTTCTTTCCATATGAAAGATAATCTTGCTGCATATAGTATTCTTGGTTGAAACTGTTTTTCACTTACCACTTTGAATATATTTTCCCATTCTTTCCTTGCTCACATTGTTTCTGATAAGAGGTCTAAAGTTAGCCTGATAGGGTAACCTTTATAAGTAACCTGACTTTTCTCCCTTGCCAGTTTTAGTATCTTGTCTTTGTCTATAGATTTGACCAGTCTGGCTATGATGTGCCTTGGACATGTTCTTGGGTTGATTCTATTAGGGGTCCTTTGTATTTCTTGGGTCTGGATATTTGAATCCCTCTTTAGATTTGAAAAGTTTTCTTCCAAGATTTCATGGAATCTATTATCAATGCCCTTATTAGTTTCCTCACATTCTGGTATACAAATTATCTAATGCTTGGGTGCTTAATGCTGTCTAGTATTTCTCGTATAGTATTCTCATTTTTGGGGGGTTATTTTCTCAGTTTTTTTGGTTGGTTTTTCTCGCTCAGAGGTTTTGCTTTCAACATCTGAGATTCAATTTTCTGCAAGGCCTAATCTGCTTTTAATACTTTCAAGGGATGTTTTGATTTCCTGAAGGGCAGCCTTTATCTCTAATAACTCCACTTGATTCTTTCTTATGGTGTGTATTTCCTCTCTCAGATCATGAAAGAACTTCAACACCTCCTGGAACTCATCTTTTTTCCCCAGCATCTTCTGGAGTTCATTATCTCTCAGCTCTTGCATCTCATTTAGTTTTGTCACTAAGAATATTCTGAAGTCTTTATCAGACATTTCCATGAATTATACTGTATTGTCTGTGGATGATGAGATATTGTTCTTTTCCCTTAGGGGAGAGATATTTTCTTGGTTTTTCATGTTTCTTGTGCCTTTGTGGTTGTTTCTGGTTATTCTGTGACAAAATCTCTCCTCCACAATGTTTAGTAATGTGGTATCAACAGTAAGATTAGGAGTTCAGATTTATAGAAAGAAATGTCTTCATTAAAGCAGGAGGTTCAATAAGCGTTGAGGATTTCAATGATTCTAAAAGGATTCAGATGCTCGGCTACTATGCACCGATGCCTATCTAGACATTAAGTGTATGGAGTGTGAAGATTAGAGTAAGAAAGTTTATGATTAAAAAACATAAACAAATAGAAAACAAACAAACAAAAAACCTAGAAAAATACTACCAAAGAAAAAATGAAAACCTCACAGCCTGAAAGCACCAGGGCATGCCTCAGCTTTCAAATGGCTTCTGAAATTAACAAGTGAAAGAAAAGGCTCAAGCTGAGGAAACCAAGAAAATGACCGTTTTTTTTTTTTTTTGCTATAGGGCACTTGCGCTTGCCAGACAGACAGAGAGAGACAGAGAGGCAGAAAGCGAGAAATCACCCCCCCAGGGGGGATGGCTATGCCACAATCCCTTCTCCTCCATTCTCCTCTTGGGATCTTGGGCATGCATGCACACACGCCCAGCGTGAGTTTAAGCAACCAGGTCCAGGACTCGAACCGCGGTCAACTACATGGAAGTCCAGCGACATAGCCATTACGCCAACTGCTGGTCCCCAAAATGACCAATTTAATGCTAAGGACAAGAAATATCAATAATAACAAAGAATGTTAACTTCCAGGATTTAAATGGAAAGATTGGACCACAGCAACACTGCATATTCAACAGAAGAGAGTTTGAACATAAGACTGAACTGGCGAAATAGAATTTTATGACTTTTGAGTAAAACATTACTGATTTTTTTCTATGCTTTATTTTCCCAATTTAAACAGTTTACTTTCTTTTGAGTTGCTGATAGGTTCAGTAATATGTTAAAATATTTTTCCTGTTTGTTTCTTTAAATAGAAACATAAACTTTTCTTCTTTCTGGACCGCTCTGGAATTGGAAAATATTTGGCAATATTCTTATTTTGTGGCAGAAGATTTATTTGCTTAAGTTCAATAATGTGTGTTACATTGATTCAGAAATTGGAAATACTCACTATTGGACAGGGGTCTGACTGGAAGGTCATATCTGAAGACTAATCAGAAAACTATGGAACTAAGGTGGATCTCAAGTAAGCCAACAGAAGCTCTTAGAAAGATGGCCTGGTATCATAAATAGTTTCACCTGGTAGAGAGGATTAGAGAAGATATATGAAAAAATTTATAACACAAAATAATCTTGACTTTTCCGGCCCAGCATTGCAATCAGTAGAGACTGCAAAAGAGCAACCACACCAGAGGATTATTTTGAGAAAGACTTTGAAGGAAGAAAAAGAGACTGATCTTTGCTAGCAGATAGTATATCACAGAATACTTGGGCAGGGCTGAACTAAGGAGGTTTATATGTGACTAGTGTGCTGGGTACTTGCTTTTCAACAATTTGAGTAGTTGACACATAAATATTTTCTCAAGAAAATTTAAAATCATACTGTTTCTGTTGATAATGAGGCACAAACAAAAATTATACAAAATTATAAGAAATATTTTGAACATTATCTTTAAAATTCAATATTTTGAAGATTTCAAAGTTGTTTATTAACTGTCAAGAACTATGGAGTATGAGTTAAAAGTTTTTGATATGTACAGTAAATGATTGTGGAAAAATGTAAAAATAAATTAAAAAAAATTTTTCAAGATTAAAAAATAAAAAAGGCAAAAAAACAAAAAACAAAACAAAACAAAACAGTTAAAGTATGCCTTCACCTTCAAGATAGCAGATTGGAGAATCCTCTTTGAAATATGACCAGTTCAGATGAAATGGTCTAGCTCTAGTGTCTGTGGTATTGTGATATAACAAAGAATATGCATCTTTTCTCTACCCTAGTTCCTACATGAAGTTCCTATTACCCTTGAAGCTAGAGGAGTGCCAAAAGAATCTTTCTAATTTTTGAACTTTGATCCCAGTCCCTGACCTAGAGCACCTACAATCTTTGTAATTTCCTGAGAGATAGGATCATTTGACATAGAACTTCTAAATTCCTTAGAATTTCCTGGGCTATAGGAACAGCTTTTGTTCTAATGAAGTAACCCTTGATGGGCTTCTGGATGGCCTCAGTATGAGTTGCCAGGAGAACCAACTTAGTGATTAGAAGGTTGGAACTTTTAGCCCCAACCCCCAACCTCTGGGGAAAAGTGAAGTACTGAAAGTTGAGCTGATTACTAATGGCTAATGATGTAACTAATCAGGCCAACATAATGAAGTCTCCAGAAAGAAAGATAGGGTTCAGACAGCTTTCAGAGTGCTGAACATGTGGAGGTGCCTGGAAGGTGGTGTGTCCAGAGAGGGCACAGAAGCTCTATACCCCTTCCCACATACTTTGCCCAATGCCCCTGTTCATCTAGCTGTTGTTCATCTGTATCCTTTATTATAATAGATGAGTGAATTGGCTCCCGAGCAAAGTGAAGTGTCTCCCTGAGTTCTGTGAGCTGCTCTAGCTAGATAAAAGAAACTAAAAGGCTTATGGGGATCTCCAATTTATAGATAGTCAGATAGTCAGATGTCTAGGTGACAATCTACTACTTATAATTGTCAACTGAAGTGGGAGTGGTTTTGTGGGACAGAACCTTCATCTGTAGGCCTTGATAAAGAGATGGTGTTAGAACTGAACTGAATTGTAAGATAATTAATTGGTTGTATGCTGGAGAACTGCATGGTATATGAGGAAATATCCTCACACATCTGTTGTCAGAAATGTTATGCTGAGTACTGTGTAAGAGAGAGAGAGCTAAAAAAACGTACTTTCCTCAGGTTTTCCTATAGTGAAACTCAAGGTCAAAAAGTCCCATTTGGGGGACCAGCAGTCTAGCATAATGGCTATGTCACTGGACTTCCACATAGTCGACCGTGGTTCGAGTCCCGGACCCGGTGGCTTAAATTCACACCGGGTGCTTGTGAGTGCATGTCCAAGATCCTGAGAGGAGAATGAAGGAGAAGGGATTGTGGCGTGGCCATCCCCCATGGGGGATGATTTCTTGCTTTCTGCCTCTCTGTCTCCCTCTGTCTGTCTGGTGAGCGCACATGCCCTATAGCCCCCCCCCCCCCCCAAAAAAAAAAAAAAAAGTCCCATTTGGGCGTGCCTATAAAGTAGTGGTTAGAGGAGCTGGATCTCACATGGAGACTGTGCAGTTCAAGTCCTGGACCCAGTGGCCTAAAAACATGCCAAGTATGTGGGCCTATGTGCCTGAAATACCAAAAAGAGGAAGAAACAGAGGAGAAGGGATTAGGTGTGACCATTCCCCATAGGGAGAATGCTTTCTCACTTTACCTCTCTCTCCTTCTCTCTCTATCTCTGTCAGTGAGCACATGCACCCTCTTGCAAAACTTAAAGGAAAAAAATATCTATTCCACATATTTAGTGCTTACAATCAAATAATTAGGCTCTTTATATGTAAATATGATCAGAATATAAAAGATTACCAGAAATCTGATTAATACTTCTAAAATCATGGGACCAGCAGTTAGCATAATGGCTATGTTGTTGGACTCCCATGTAGTCGACCGTGGTTTGAGTCCTGGACCCAGTGGCTTAAATTCACGCTGAGTGCATGTGCATGCATGCCCAAGATCCCGAGAGGAGAATGGAAGAGAAAGAATTGCAGTTTGTCTATTCCCCCTGGGGGGTGATTTCTCGTTTTCTGTCTCTGTGTCTCTCTCTGTCTTTCTGGCGAGTGCACGTGCTCTATAGCAAAAATCTCTTAAAAAAAATAGCCTCTAAAATCAAAGAAAGACCAAAACAAGCAATTAAGAAAACGGACCATGCATGGTAGAAGAAAACTAAAACAAACTAAAGGTGTAATAGAATTCTTAGAGAGATAAGAGAATATATTAGGTCATTAGGAAAGTCCTGATGCATTTTGGCATAGAAAAATATATTATGGTTTCCAGTCTTAGGTTTGATCCACTTTGAGTTGATTTTTGTTAATGGTGACAAATAGGGGTTCAGATTCATCTTTCTGCAGGTGGATACTCATTTTTTCCAGCACCATTTGCTAAAGAGGCTTTCCTTTTCCAACTGGATTGACTGGTACAGATGAATGGATTGAAAAACTGTGGCACATATACTCCATGTAATGCTATTCAGCCATTAAAAAAAATAAAAAATAAAAAAAAAAAACAAGGCCCTGGAATTTAATAGAAAGTGCATGAATAGGGAAGTTTGTTGCTGAGTGAAGCAAGTCAGGTTATGAAAGAAACACATTGTATGTCTCCACTTAACATATACCAACTGTCCACACTCTATGGTAGAGACTGAAAGACTGGAGAACATAAAAGTATTAAAAATTGTAATGGATACTAGAGACAAAGTGAAAAGGATAAGAGTGTAGGAAATTTGGGGGAGGGGGGAAATGGAGAGGTAAGACACTTGTGGGACACAGATAAGATTTATTATCTATTGACAAGGATGTGTATGGTGGTCTCAACTGAGCTGGACTGAGGTGTATATAATGCTGGGTAAAGTCTCTTCATAATCTAAATGATATATAGTGATTTAATGTATGAATAATAATAAAAAAAGAAAAATACATTATGACTTTCCTGATGACCTAGTATTACAGTAGGGATGAGGTATTACAGATTTTTTAAAGAGAACATTCACAGAACAAAAAAAATGAGCTTTTACAAAATTGAAAATATAATATGAAGAATTTAGTTGAAGATTAGATGGTAAAACTCAGAAATTCAGAAAAAGGAAAAATGAATTAATAAAAATTAGGAGAAAAAATTAAAAATCAAAGAATATATAAATAGTAGGGATAAATAATAGAATTCCAAAAGCAAAGCTAGAGAGAAGGTAAACACCAAAGAAATATTTCAATAAAGTATCTGGGAACTGAAATTTAAATTTTTTTTTTTTTCTGGAGAGGTTTTTGCCATAGGGCGTGTGCACTCGCCAGACAGTGAGAGACAGAGAGACAGAAAGCGAGAAATCACCCCCCAGGGAGGATGGCCACGCCGCAATCCCTTCTCCTCTATTCTCCTCTTGGGATCTTGGGCATGCACGCACACGCACCTGGCATGAGCTTTAAGCCACCGGGTTTAGGACGCGAACCGCGGTCAGCTACATGGGAGTCCAGTGGCAATAGCCATTACACTAACTGCTGGTCCCCAAATTTTTAAAATTTTTATTAATTTATTTTTTCTATGAATTAGACAGAAAGAGATCCCCTAAGAGAGTCTTGGCACTTTGATTACTCCCAGCCAAGATTATAGGCATGTGTGTGCCCAGCATACTCAAAGAGGTCTCCAGTTATGTAGCTGGAATTCTGCTAGGTCACCTTAGCACAGTGTCCTGTTTTATTATGGCTCCATCATCTGGCTCCTCAGAACTCAAGTTTTAACTTAAAATTTTTTCCTATCTCAGCATAGTGGATAGAAGCATGCACAACTAGATATATCATGTAAGACCTTATATTGGTTAAAGGCAAAAGAAACAGCCTATACACTTCAAAAAAGAAAACAGAGAAAGTCACATACAAATAATCAGAAATCAGAATAGTTTTCGGTGGGCCCAGCAGGTGGTGAGGTGTTTAAAGAAACTGGACTCCGGGAACCAGCAGTTAGCGTAATGGCTATGTCGCTGGACTCCCATGTAGTCGACCGCGGTTCGTGTCCCGGACCCGGTGGCTTAAAACTCACGCCGGGCGCGTGTGCGTGCGTGCCCAAGATCCCAAGAGGAGATTGGAGGAGAAGGGATTGCGGCGTGACCATCCCCCCTGGGGGGTGATTTCTCGCTTTCTGTCTCTATGTCTCTCTCTGTCTGTCTGGCGAGCGCACGCGCCCTACAGTGAAAATCTCTCCAAAAAAAAAAATAAATAAATAAAAAAAAAAGAAAGAAAAAATAAAAAAAGAAACTGGACTCCCACATGGGTGACCGGTTTGAGTCCCGGACCCGATGGTTTGGTTTCTCACTTTCTCTCTCTCTCTTTCTCTGTCTCTCTCTGATCAAATTGGAAACTAATTATAATAAATAAAGTTAAATAAAAAAATGACTCTTTAATAAAATGGCTTTGGACATCATAACAGCTACAAAACAGTGCAGAAAGACTGCTTACATCCAGAGGAAAATTATTCCAAAAATAAAATTTTATGACCTCCTAAAGACTCAATCAAGTGAAGAATGAAGATATTTTTAAGATATGCACAGTCTTGAGAAATTTGCCTCCCAAGGGTCCTTTCTTAAAATTTCCTGGAGAATGTGTTTCACAAAAATAAGAGTAACCAAAGAAAAAGGAAGACACTAGATCCAGGCAATAAGGGCTCCAACACAGATGGAAGGTAAAGGGAATCCCAGGATTATGGGCCAAGATGTCAGTATTATAATAAAGAGAGAAACTGGTCAAGGTCAGCTGTCCCTAGAAGACTTCTAAGGGGAAGGAACTAGCAAAATATAATTTTGAACATCTGGATAAGAGCTTGAAAACTTGCAGTGAATGCAGAACTGAATTAGTGGTAAATATAGAGAATACTAAATAAAGGAAGAAGATAAGCTAATTATTAAATCCAATGTAAAATTAAAAAGTTGTACAGGAAAGGAAAGCCTTCTTAACAGAGTTTGCTACTTGATTCAGCTGTGAACTTGATTAGCTGTGAATACTGATCCAACCAGGATGACAATATAACTACATTCAAAGGTGAAAGGAGAGAAAGAGTATGCACATGTGATGGTAGCAAATGAAGAAAAGATAGCTAAGTCTGCACATCCTGGTGTGGAAAGTCAACAAAGAATGCTGAAATACATGAAGTAGTAATGCAAATATGCATTTTGGAGACATGAACAAAATATCAGAATAGTCAACTATAAGAGATGAAAGTGAAATGGTGAAATGGAAGGAGGTAAACATGCAGATTGTTGCTGTACCAGAGACTGAAGAACCATTTGGAAATAAGAATTTGACATTTAAAAATAATACAAAAATTATAATGCTCTTAGTAAACAAGGAAATTATTTAAAGAATGGTTATAAACTTTAACATTTTTTGTAACTTGTATTAAAATTCATCTCTTTATTTAAACATTGAGAAATGGTCCTGGGGAGAAAAAAACATAAAAGATAAAATAATTATAGAATCCATTGTTCACTGATTATAGTTTTTAAGAAACTGCAGAAGTTTAAGAAGCAAAGGCTAAAATTATGTCATAGTTAGAGTAAAAATATATAAGCCTAATGCTATTGTGTCCAAAAAAAAGTTAACTTTTTGAGCAAGAGAGAGATAGTTGTTGTATTCTTTATCCTAGAAATTGCATTCCATGGAATTTATCTTGAGAAAATAATATAAAATATACATGAAGATTTATTAGAAGAGATGGGAATCATGACATTGTAATAACTCAGAAACAGCCAACATTTCCAATAAGAAAAACTTGTAGTCTCTAATGCAAATATGTCATGTGTAAATATGTCACATATATTATGTTAAATCATATATAAACATGTCATTATACATTTATATGTAAAATGGAAATATGATGGAATCTACACAGTCATTTAATTAATGTATTTTCAAAGTTTACTTAATTTTGTTGGAAAATTAATATGGTATAATTCTAGGAGAAAAAAGGAAACCAAATAGTTATGCCTAACTGATTCCAATTATATAAATAAAATATCTGTAAGTATTTACATAAACTTGTGTATAAAGCAACTCTCAGGAAATATAACATTAGGAAATACACCAACATGTTAGTAGTGTACACCACAGTAGTGTACACCAATAGAACTATGGTTTTTGCATGCTTCCCTATACTTCATTATATGTCAAATTTTTTTCAGCAATAGATATTTTTATTTTTTTGTTTTTAAATTCTTATTTATTTACACTTCTTATGTCCATTTTCTTTATTATAGGCAAGTACTTTCAAGTAGTTAGTGCTTGTTTTTGTTTATGTCCTTTCAAATGCTTTGTTATTTTGTGAGCATTTTAAATTTATTTAAATATTGATTTTCGCCCAGCACTATATACTGCTTTATGTTTATCAAGTATATTTTTCTACAGCAGACTTGTACTGCATGATGGGCACCAACCATAGTTTGACTATCCAGAAAAAAATCATCCAGATTGTCTTCACATTATCTCCTTAAACTCCACCATCATCAAACATAACCTTGCAAAGACTATTTTCCCCAATATAAGACAGTCACTACCTTAAGGAGGATAGAAATATTTAAACTAGATCTTTCAGAATGCCTTCCAGATTGGAAGTACCAATCTGATATTCTAGAGGAATTCTATAAACCTGCTCCTGTCAACAATTGGCATTATCTAGCTTTCTAACTTTAGCGAGATGGACTGGTACACAGTACCATACCACTGTTGCTTTAGTATGTATTAATATTTCCCTTTGGCCATCATGTGGCATAGTGATTAAGGAGCTGGATTCCCACATGGCCATCCATGATTCAAGTCCCAGAGCCAGCGGCTTGAAAATCATGCTGGGCACATGTGCATGTCTATCCAAAATCTCTAAGGGAGACTGGAAGAGAAGGGATTGTGGTGTGGCCATCCCCCTGAGGGGTGATTTCTCAGTTTCCCTTTTCATCTCTCTCTGGTGAGTGCATGCACCCTACAGTAAAAACCTAAAATAAATCAATAAAAAAGTATTTCCCTGACTACTATATCAGTTTGAGCATTTCTTCCTATCCATATTAAGTTTTAAGATACTCTCTTCCATTTAGTGATTCTTCATAGCCTTTGCCCATTTTCTATTAAGATGCTAATTTATGTTAACGTAAGTCAGTAGCTCCTTAAAAGGTTCAGATATTATTCCAGTTATAGCACCAGTTTTTGACATACTTCAGTAGCAAAAAAGATTCTGAATTTTTCTTCTGTAAAACAGAAACTTACTCATAATAGCAAACAATGTTAATATTTATTACTGAGCACTTAGAATGTGCCAGATATTGAGCTAAGCACCTTATATACCATTTCATTGTTAATACTTCCATTTTATACATGACAAACTAAGATCAGTGTTTCAAGTAAGCAACTGATTTGAGATTCACACGAGGGTATCTGGGTACACTGGTGCCTTGCTGATCACTACTCTATACTACCTCTTACTCCAGTTGATCTGAATAAACAATGAAAGATATCATCCTCTCTCTATGACTCTTGCTATCCAATCTATCAGCAATAATTCTCATAACTAAATATTAATTTCTATCAGATAAACCATTATAAATTATCATCTCTTAATTAAAAATATTAACACTCAAATATGGCAACATAGAGAAGCATGTATGTATTAGCTAAATTGGTCTACGACAGGTATGCTGTGTCTATTCACATTACATAAAGTGTATCTAAGAGGTGTTCAGGGGCACTAAAGTAGGTGAACAAGATGTGTTCTCCTCCACTGAACCCTTTGCTCTCCAACCCCAACAAATTCAAAGGTTGCCTATTTTCTATCCTTTTTGATTCCTTAACTATTCATAAGAGTTGTGTCAAGAGTCATGAAAAATGAATATGTGGTTTACTTTTTAATCTCACTTAATTATACTAATCACATTATTCATAAAAATAAAGCAATATAAGCATTCCTTACTAGCTTGTCTTAAGTAATAACATAGAAGATAGAGTCAGAGATAATAAGTTAAACAAATCACACCCTCCCAATGCAGAATATATACAAAGCTCACTCCATCTTTTATGAGATGTCTTCAAAAAGTTCGTGGAAAATCATATTATAAAAATATTATGGATTCTCAATATATTTGCACAAAAATAAACTTATACTTCAATTTCATTTTTTGATTAACTTTTTGAAGCTTCTTGTTTATTAGAATCACTGCTAAGGCTACATCAGGCAGTTGTTTAAGGCTCTTTTGTGACATGCAAAAATGAAAGGAAAACCCTAGGGAGTCTGAATTAAAACAGACGGATTGTAACAGATAATTGTTGTGAATAAGGGGAGAAACAAATTCCTCCAAGTATAAATATTTACTGAGCACTCACCTTATAGAGAGCTCAGGTATACACAGACTATGCAGAAGCCAGAGAAAAAGGGAAAAAAATACATTCAGATTGCTTTTAACAGTTTTTTATAGCTATTAGGAAAAAAAGAATTTGTATTTGAACTATATTCAATTATTCATTAACATTCTTACCTTCTATTTAAGGCTATTTTTATCATCCTGAGAAGTTACTTGTCAAAATCTGCAAAGATAATCATGGCTAGGTCCTATGGTAAAATCTCTCAAAACTCTACTTCTCTTCTACACTGTCTCTCCTCCACTTCAGCAACTCTAATTACATGCATGATAAACATCTCTCTTTTACATCTCTTATATTCTTTTCTCTGTTTCCACCCTGTTTTCTGTGCTTCAGTCTGGATGTTTTATATCACCCTATCTTCCAGGACAAGTATTGTCTATATCTTATTTATAGTAAACCTATGTATGTATTATGTTCTTAGTTTCAGCTACTGTATTTTTAAGTTTTAGAATTCTATTTGAGTTTTTTACATCGATTCCAATTCTCCCCCTAAAATAGTTCATCTTATCACTCAATTTATTGAATATACATGTTAGCCAGTCATTTTAAAGTCTAAATCTGATAATTCAATTATATGAGTATCTTCTGGGACTACTTCTGCTATCTGTTTTTTCTCTTAGTTTCTAGCTATTTCAACATGTCTCCTGATATGATTGGTAGTTTTTGATTACACACAGAAAATATAAGCAATATATTTGGGAGATGATGTGAAGGTGTGAATCACATTATCTTATACCAGAGAAAAATAGTAAGAGCAGGATCAGACTACTTTCAGGCTATAGTACCTGAAATGCATGGGTGGTATTGAGAAACGAGAAGATGGTATATGTAATCAATAACATCTCAGAATTCTCTAGTGCTTGTTCAAAGGTTAGATTTCGGTCTTTCTGAACTGAAATTTCTTGAGGTGAAAAAAAGAGTATATGTGTTTTTAACAAGGTTTAATAACTGCACTCCGAGGTCTGAAAACAACTCTAGCAGATTGTATACTCCTCAGGAACAAGGATCTTGTTTGTTTAGCACACTGTATACACTTAGTGCTCCCTATAGCATCTGACACATAGCAGACCCTGAATAAATGTTATATAACTTAAAGATATGATGAATGGATAAATAAATGGACCAATAAACAAACAATTGAATAAAAAAAACTAGTGTGTTAAAATTTTGGCAAGATCACTGGAATTTACATTCTAATGGACAGAGGGGCAGACAATATATATGTAAACAGGTAAACAAGATAATTTAGAAAATCTGCTTTAGCTAGCAAAGTCAGGGATAGCTTCTCTGAGGAAGTTACATTTCAACTGTCACTTAAATTATAAGATTATCCTGTGACAATCTTAGTAAATAAAAAACATTCAGGCAAAGGAGAAAAAGTGTATTTAAGTAATAAAGAGGCATGTGTGGATCAGTGAATGAGGAAGAGTGGGTAGAAAATGAGCCTGAAAAGATTACTAAGATGCTGATCATATAGGGATTCTCATATGTTGTGATCTCAGAAGAGTTTGGATATCATTCTAAGTGCAGTAAGAACCCATTTAAATTTTAAACAAAGTAGTAATCTAATATAATTCACACTTTAAAAAATTTATTTTGGCAACTGTATGGAAAACAGAGTACAGCAGGTCAATGGTGAAAGTAAACAGACCAATTAGGGGTTGATATAGTATTTCAGAAGAGAGGTGGTTATGGTCAGATGGTAACAGTAGGGATGGTAAGAAGTGCTTGGATTTACAATGTATTCTGGAGAAGAAGCATGCAATATCACACTCATGAGTTAGATATAGGAGATGAGGGAAAAAGTAGTCTAAAAAATTTTAGATTTTAGCCTGTAGGCAATGGAGACTCATTTAAAGTTTTAAGTGAGTGACACGATTATAGTAGAATATATTAGAATAATTATTTTGAGGCAGAAAGTAAAATGAATTCTTTGGGAAATAAAATAGAAGGTAGAGGCAAATTTGAAAGTGTCCGTAATACTCTGGGCTTGAAGTGACAGGCACCTGAATTAAAGTGAAGACAAAGGGCATGACAAAAAGTGAAGGCCATAAAGACCACAATAGTGTAGAAATTTAACTTGCAGTGCCTTTGGGCACTGAAATTCAGCAGAGAAATCTAGGTTAGAAAGATGTGAGAGTCATCAGAATAGACTTTAATAGATTAAAGTCGTGTGAATGATTAAGATGCCCTGGAAAAAGTTTGTAGAGGGAAAATGGAGCCTAGACCAGAAAAAGGCAAAAGATTCTAGCAGTGTCCAGAACAAAGGGTGACAAAACTAGAAAATGTGGCATCATCAATGCAAATAAAAATATTTCAAGAAGGAGTATTTTTAACTGGCAACTAAGGACTAAGAATTGTCTACTGGGCTTGTTAAAATGAATACTGTGGGTAATCTTCCAGTAGCTGCATCCTGTTAGAGGTGGACATAGAAGCCAGACTCTAGGCACATAAGGTATCCTGAGACATGTAGTTCTGTCAACAAAAATAACACTTCTTTTTTTTTCCTTTCAATTTTTTTTGGTTTTGAAGCAAAGGAGAGAGAGATGACTAGCCAGAGAAAGCACTCAACAGAGGGAATCTTTATGATGCGAGAGTATGTAGTATGTTTCAATGTGGAAGTGAAGGTGACAACTGAGAGAGGATGAAGACCTTGGAAGGGATGGATTGAATATAAGTTCTCTGAAAAATATGAATGAAATCCAAGGTCAGGTAGGGGCGTAGTCCTGTATGAAAGGAATGACACTCCTCCTAGTTACAGAAAGCAAAAACAGGAGTAGACACAAAGTAGTAGGAGTAGGGCTAAGAGGCAGAGGGATTTCCAGTATGACGGCTTCTATTTTCTTTCTGTGAAGAAGAAAAACAGAAGGAAGAGGTAAAGGAATTTGAATTTTGAGAAAAGTGAATAAGGAATGAAATAGCCATTTTGGAGAATAGTAAAAAATATTTCTAGGAAACCGTTAAGATCACTAAACCACATTGAAGGACTCCATGAAGCTAAACAAAATTTCTACATTCTTGTGTTTAAATATCCTCTGATAATACTCAGGTTAACTCAAAACCAACATTTTATGACTCCCTAAAACCTTACTTGCCTTTCTACAAAGACTCTCTTGAGGCTTAAAACCTGAACCATAACTTCATATTTTAGAGGTAGCTCTTTTGCCAATATTATTAACAATACATAGAGACAAGGTCAATGAATTAAGAGCATGGGACAGGAAAACATTGATGCATTAGAGGACTCAATTCTTTCATAGAAGTAGGGTGATTTTCCTTTTTCCATCATGATGAAGAAAAAAAAAATCCATATAATGTAGTAATTACACTATTGTAGTTGATAAAACATTACAATACCAAACCTAACACTGGTTCCAAAACTTTAATAAAATATAGTAGAGTTAACAGAAAAGAGTAAATAAAAATAACTGAATTTTTCTTTAATGTTTAGGACATATTTTGGATTTGAGAATGATGAAAGCTTAAACAAAGTAACTTGAACCTTTGGGATAATTCCTTTACTGTTTTGAAAGTTAAGTTTTCTTGTTGGTAAAGGAAAAGAAGTCATATTACATAAACTCTAAAGTAAGTTTCTATTTTGGTTCCTAATGGCAAGGCATCTGACCATAGAGGCTATTAGATACTTGAAATACAGTGTTTTTAAATAGCATACAAGGTCCATTTAAGTAAAGAGAAAATTTCCAACAAGGCAATTTCCAATAACTTACTCTTATATTTGAAATAAGAAGCCAATAACAAGTTTTATAATTTTAAATGTATTTTCATAAGAATATATTGGAAATGAATCTAATTTTTTCTAAAATAAAATTACTTTATAATCATTATATCATGGCAGTACTTTTTTTTTTCTCCTTTAGATGCCTATATTTTGAGAACCAGTATAAATTCTTACCTCTAAAAGATAAGGTTCCATTTGATCTAGGGTTTTTCCAAGATGCTTATCTGGATCTAAACCTGTCAAGAAAGATTAAATATATTTTTAGATAACTATCAGATTGGAACTCTAAAGACACATTCCCTTTTGGCTCCTTGTCACCTAGGAAACCAGTGTGTGTACATATTTTAAATTACTCTGATCCTAAAGTAAAATGTATTTTTCTTTTATTTTCTTATTCTCCTTGGTTTCTTTTTGTTCCTGAAAATAAATTTCAATTTATTTCTATTGTACTATGTCAACTACCAAATACACTGCTTCAAGTCCTTTCTTATTTTTGAAGAATTGCAATGAGGATAGAAAAAAGTATGATTTCAAAGACATGAAATTAAAATCTTTGGTATTTTAATAATTATGATTTGTTTTACTCATGGGCAACAGCATGGATTTTCTGACTCATTCTTATGTTGCTAAATTTCTTTTATTTTCTATTCTTATTCTTAGAGAGTAAAAGTAGAAACAGAAGAGCAGTTGACTTTTATGCCTATGGACTTAATTTGCTTGATAGCATATGGGCACAAATAATTGTATAACTAAATTAACTGACATTTCATTTCAATAATCACTTGCACAAAAATGTGTTTTCTCAGCAAAAAAATAAACAATCTGAAAAATCATTATTGTGCCAATAGCATGTACATAACATCTAATAAAGATATCCATCTAATACAATAGTAGAGTTCAGGGGATGGGGCACAGGTGGACAACTGTGGGCAATAAGAATGCTTTCCATAGAGTAAGAGTAACTTGCTCCCCTCCCCCCATAAAAGTCATATACTACAAAAAGTTTATAAAATGAATAAAGTCATTTCAGATATATGGGATATATGTATTGGCTTAGCTTTCTTTAAATAAGTTATTTTTATTTACTATAACCATTAGCTTACTAATTATGCAAACTTATATTTTTTCCCCTATGGTGCATGCTGTCATGGGAGAGAGACAATGAGAAGAAAAGTAAGAAAATACCCTTGGAGCGGATGGTCATGCCACAAACACTTCTCCATTCTCCCAAGATTTTGGACATGCATGCACATGTGCCTGGCATGATTTTCAAGCCACCAGATCCAGGACTCAAACCATGGTTGAACAAATGTAAGTCCAGCACCTTAACCACTACACTGCCTCCTGGCCCTATACTTAAATATTTTCATTTGTTAGCTTATTTATACATTTAAGGAAGAAATTACACTAACTCTCTATAACCTGTCAGAGGGTAAAGGCATTGAGAATGCTTCCTAAACTCATTCTGTGAGTGTAGCATTACTCTAATAACAAGATAAAAGGCATTAAAAGAAAACTACAGATTACTATCTCACATAAATGCAGATGTAAAAAATCCTTAGCAAAATACTAGCAAATAGAATAAAAAAATGTACAGGATGAGTTATACATCGTGACCAAATGGGATATAGCCCAGGTTGCAAGGCTGGGTGAACACTGGAAAACTGATTGTTAACCTAAGACATCAACAGATTAAAATAGATATATCATATGATCATTATCAATGATGCAGTAAAAGCATTTCACAAAATCTCATACTTATAATAAAAAAAAACTCTGCATAAACTAAGAGTAGAGATCAACCTCTTCAAAGTGATAAAGAATAACTATAAAAACCTAAAGGTAGCGTCATACTTAAGAGTGAGAAATTAGACGCTTGCCCACTAAGATAAGAACAAGGCAAGGATGTTTTCTGTTATTCTCCATTTTCAACATCACAATGGAATTCCTAACTAATGCAAGAAAACAACAGAAAGAAATAAAATATTTAGATCAGGAAGGAAGGAATCCAAATATTTTTGTTTATAAATGAAATCATCATCTCTGAAAGAATTAACAAATGGGGACCAGCAGATGACGCAATGGTTATGTCGCTGGACTCCCTCATAGTCAACAGCGATTTTAATCCTGGACCAGCAGCTTATAACTCTCGCTGGGCTCATGTGCGTGTGTGCCCAAGATCCTGAGAGGAGAATGGAGGAGAAAGGATTGTGGCATGGCCATCTACCCTGGGGGTGGGGGGTGATTTCTCGCTTTCTGTCTCAACCCAATTGGGACTGCTATAATAAGTGATTATAGCATTAGTACAGAATACAAAGTTATTATTCAAAACTTAATTTCCTTCCTATATACCAGCAATAAACAAGTAGAATCTGAAATTAAAAACAGTGATGGGGCCAGCAGGTGACGTGGTGGTTAAGGTGTTGGAGTCCCACATGGCTGACCATGGCTCAAGTCCTGGACATGGTGGCTGCTTTCTCTTTCTCTCTCTCTCGTGTGCATACCCTGTAGCAAGGTAAAAAAATAACAATGATAAAAAGTATTAGATAAATTATTTTAAAAAAAGCCAATGCCATTTACACTAGTATCCCCAAAGTGAAACATTAAGGTATAAATATGCTTAAGATTGATATGAGGAAAACTGCAAAACTCTGGTGAGTGAAATTAAAGAAGTAAATAAACGGAATAGTCCATGTTCACAGAGAGGAAGACAATATTATTAAGATGTTGGTTCTTCACATTTTGATCTACAGAGTCATTGTAATCCTAATCAAAATATCAGCAAGTGATTTTGTGAATACTGAGAAACTAAATTGATTCTGAAGTTTATATAAAGAGACAAAAGACCCAGGATAGTCAACAATATCAAAGAGAATATCAATGTTAAGGGACTGACACTATCCAAATATAAGAATTACTATCATACTATACTATACTTAGTATAATATTATAATTAAGACAGTGTAGTATTAGCAAGAAAATAGGGGGCCAGTGGGTGCCATGATGGTTAAGGCACTAGATTCCGGCATGGCCAAAAGCTATTTGAGTCCTGGACCTGGCAGCTTGAAACTCATGCTGGGTGTGTGTGCATGCATGCCTAAAATCCATGGAGAATGAAAGAGAAGGGATTGTGGCGCCGCCATCCCCTTTAGGGGATGATTTCTTACTTTCCCTCTCACTGTCTTTCTCCTCTCTGACAAGTACATATGCCCTATGGCAATACCAAAAATAAATAAATAAACCAATAAAAGAAAATAGACAAATAGATCAATGGAGAATGATTAATAGAGAACCCAGAAATAAATTCACATATATGTTCAACTGATTTTTGACAAAGGAGCAATGGCAATATAATAAAGCAAAGACTTTTTTTTTTTGATAAATGATGCTAGAACACCTGGATACTCACATGCAACAAAATGGAACTAGACACAAATCGTATACTCCTCATGAATATTAACTCAAACTTTAGGAAGAGTTTAGGACAAAAGTGTCTAACAGACAAACAAATGCAGGCAGATGAGGCAAATGGGTTGAACAGCATACTACAATTGACTGAAAAGAACATATGTTATCAAGCTTATATGTATCTAAAAAAAGAAAAAAAAAAGAAAGGGAGAAAGGAAAGAAAGCAGTAGAGCAAAACTATTAATAAATAGTAGTGCAAAAATTAATGGTACACATCATAATGTGGTGTTCCTTGTTGAAAACAATGAATATGGTACTATCCTTGATTTGATTATTGTGCACTGCACACAAGCTTTGAAAATCCATATTCTACCCCCCATGAAGGTGTTCAGTAATTAAATGTAAATAAGAAATCATAAAATAGAAAAAAGTGATTTAGTACTGAACATTCTGGATCATAAATACCTGATAATAGCTCTGTGTCCTCCGCTGAACTTTAAGCCCGGCATCTAGTCCCCAGCATCCCTTAACAAATATCCACTCCATGCATAAAAAACTAAAAATTGCAAAGTGGATTATAGACACAAGTATACAATGAAAATTATAAATCTCCCATAAAATAATATAGCAGACAACCTAAATGATTTTGGATTTGATAATGACGTTTTAGATATAACACCAGCAGCATAATTCATGAGAGATATAATTGATAAGCTAGACTTCATTAAAATGAAAATTTTCTGTTTTTGTGAAAGATGATGTTAAGAGAGTGAGGTAAAAAACCACAGTCTGGAAGAAAATATTTATAAAATACATATGAAAAACGACTATTATCCAGAATATAAAAATTCTTCTTAAAACTTAACAGTAAGGGGGCAAGCCAGGTGACATGGTGGATAAGGTGGCTGGATCCCACATGGCCATATGCACAGTGCAAATCTCAGACCCAGAGACTTGAAAAACATGCCAGATATGTGTGCATGTATACCCAAAATCCTAGGAGGAGAGGGAGGAGAAGGGACTATGTGTGGCCAACACCCTCCAGGGTGTGCTTTCTCATGTTCTTTTTCTCTGTCTCTCTCTCTCTCTCTCTCTGGCGAGCATAGACAACTTATAGCAAATTAAAACAAACAAACAAAAAAACTCAACAATACAACAAAAAAACTTACTAAAAAATGGGCCAAATTCTTTAACAGACATTTCACCAAAAAAGATACACAGATGGTAAAAACAAGAGTATTTCATCAACATTTGTCATCAGAGGAATGCAAATCAAAACAATGAGATATCACTGTTATGGGCCTTACAGTAAACTATGAACTTTGAATGACTATGATGTGTAAATATAGGTTCATCAATTGCAATGAAAGTATCACTCTGTTGGGGGATGTTGGCATTGGGGAAGGCAATGCACGTGGGTGGCCAGGGAATACACAGGAAATGTCTGTAGATTCTTCTCAATTTTCCATGAACATAAAACTGCTCTAAAATATCACGTCTTAAAAAAATACTTGAAGTTCCTTCAAATGTAGAGCATTCAAATTTTACAGATGTTCCATTTGTGCTTAAATGTGTGCTCACTGTTGAAAGTGAGATTCTTTACCAAAACACACAAAATCATGATCACGCTTGTTAAATTTGCTGTTCAAATCTTCTGTGACTTTAAACCTGTCTTCTCTATGAACCATCAGTTTCTACTAAAAAGATTAAAAGAACTCCAATTATGATTTTGGCTTTAATAATTTTATTATAATCAAACAGTTTTGCTTTACTGCCAGATGCACAAAAATTTAAATTTCTGAAAACTTATCAATGAGATTTTTTTTTTTTTAACAATAGTCTCACCATGATGCAATATCCTTCTTAGCCTCCAGATTTGTGGGGAATGACAGGTTTGTGCCACCACACCTGGCCTTTAGATTGGACCAGGAATCAAACCTGAGCATTCAATGTGGTCCCAACCTGTAGACAAGAGTGTTTGAGCAGTGTGCACCACAGAGATATTGATGGAATTATTCCTTTTATAAGAAAGCAGTAACATTTTCATTTCCATAACTGATTTATTTAAAATTTGTTTCTTCCTTGCGCAAGAGAGAAAGAGTGGGGAAAGAGAGGGAGGCAACCCTGACAGGCACATGTGTACCTGGAGGACTTTGGAGGTGAACATGGGACATTTCCATGTGGGTCCAGTTGTGTTACCATAGCACCACATTTGGCTCCCACAACTGATTGGTGTCTTGCATTTTGTGTTCCATTAACATTGCAACATCAGCTCTTCTTTATTAGTATCTTTCTAGTGTGCATTTCCATCATTTAGTCTCACATTTTTTGTGTTTTTATTTTGGATGTCTGTTATAAACTGCATATTATATAACTGGATTTCTGGTTTCATCAAATCCTATCAATGCAACTCTAAAAATTGAATTATTAATTTCATAGTCACATTATCTGTCTGGACTGGTTTCTGTCATCTTAGTGTAAATTTCCTGATCCATTAAGCTTTATACATTCATTTTATCTTTTCTTTTATCTGCCTCATATTGCATTAAAAGTTATTTTAGTCTCTTTCGTACAGCTGACTACAATGCTATACACTGAATATCTACTCTTTTGGCAATCATCTGTAACTTTTAAATTCATTCAATACAATATTTTAAAGACTATGTGTATTAAGTATCTTTAACATCCTTTTGTCCATGAGAAGTTAGTATGTTTTAATTAGCCACTTAGTAAATGCCATCATTTCAGTTACTATGCTATGTTTTTTTAATTGCCAGAGGGAACATATGCTTGCCAATGAAAGAAAGAGAAAGCACTCTGTTGGTGCATAGTCGCGCCTGAATCCTTTTCCTTCCATTTCTACTTCTCATCAGGATTTTGGGCATACATGCACTGTTTGTTTGTTTGTTTTTTTGGAGAGGTTTTCGCTATAGGGCACGTGTACTCACCAGACAGACAGAGACATAGAGACAGAAAGCAAGAAATCACCCCCCGGGGGGATGGTCATGCCGCAATCCCTTCTCCTCCATTCTCCTCTCGGGATCTTTCGCACGGACGCACATGCGCCCGGTGTGAGTTTTAAGCCACCGGGTCCGGGATGCAAACCGTGGTCGACTATGTGGGAGTTCAGCGACATAGCCATTACACTAACTGCTGGTTCCCCATACATGCACTTTTTAATTCACTTGGCCACAACTCAAACAGTCATTGCCATGTAGAATACAACCCCAGTGCACAATGCTTACCCATAGTTACAGGGTTGGCAATGTGTTGTTACATTTTTGTTCTAGCATTTTTAGCAAGGAAAATTAAACTCATCTATAAGTTTTACAATGTTTATACCCATCACTGTTTCCCATTCATTTCTCTTTGATTCAGTCTTTTTTCTTTTATTTCCCCCTTTCTCTCTAAGGAAGACATATGAACAGCCAAAAAGCATATGAGTAAAATATGGAGGTTCCTCAAAGATCTACAAATAGAACTACCATTTGATCCAGCAATCCCACTTCTGGGTATTTACCCAAAAGACAGGAGAACGCTCAGTCAGAAAAGTGCTTGCACATCCATGTTTATTGCAGCATTATTCACAATTGCCAAGACATGGAACCAACCTAAATGTCCACAAACTGATGAATGGATTGGAAAAGTGTGGTATATATACTCTATGGAATACTACTCAGCCATAAAAAATAACAAGACCCTGGAATTTGATAGAAAATGGTCAGATACGGAGGATCTATTGCTGAGTGAAGTAAGCCAGGCTATGAAAGAAAGATATTGTATGTATCCACTCAATATATACCGACTATCCGCACTCTATAATAGAGAGCAAAAATTCGGAGGACATAAACACAGTGAAGGTACTTAATGAGAATAGGACAGTGTGGAATGGGGTAAGTGAAGAGAAGAGGATAGAGAAAGATAGCAAGTGAACAATAGAGAGACAGGACGTTAGTGAGAAACAGATAGGGCTTATTAACTGTTGATGACATGTATAGAATTCTCAACTGGATTGGTCTGAGAAGTGTTTCATGATGGGCAAAGTATTTTTACAAGCAAAACGAGAAATAGCAATTGACTGTTTTATAAAAATAATTAGAATAATAAAGATAATGATTGGGGAAAACAGAAAAGATATGGAATGTTGAAGTGGGGAGATTAATGTCTCTGTACTGACTGACGTGCATGGCATTCCCTTTTGAAGAAAGAATGTAATACACTGTAAAGTTATATGTAATCCAATGTAATATGAAGAAGATTATGATGATAATAAAAATAAAAAAATAAATAAATAAATTAAAAAAAAAAAGATAGACTACATGTGTGTGTATGAGAGAGACACACACACAGAGAAGCAACCTTCACAGATTTGGTCATCACAGGATCTCCTTCCTGCATATTTTAGGCTAATTAAGCTGGGGATTCGAACCATGATTGCCAAGTGGGATTTGGCTTCTCTTGAGCAGCACATTACTGCTGCCTCAGTCCTCACTCTATTCCTAACTATTGAATTGTTGGAAAAGTCATGACATACTTTTTCTATGCTTTTCTTTTAAAAAATGCATCAACCAACAGTCCAATAAAATTTGGTCTTTATTCTATAACTGAAGATCTGTGACTTGTATACTCTTGTTTTCATGTGCCTGATAATGTCTCTATTTCAGTTTTGGCATCTCAGAATAGTTTAGTTGTGACATATTACTTCTTCTGCCATTTTTTTGTTGCCAATTAAAAGTATGCTATCAGTCTAACAGTGGTTAGATTCCACATAAGGAATCTTTGTTTTCCTCTATGCTAGATTGTATAATTTTAATATCTCTATATGACATTTTACAAGTTTAATACAATAAGTCTAGGAATATGTTTATTTTCATTTGTACTGCACAGAATCAAATGTGCACTTTTAACCCCCAAACTCATGGCTTCCCTTAAATTTAGAAAATGTTCAGTTATTTTTATGTTTTTCTCAATTTTCCTCTTTTCCTTGCAACACCTGTTACATATCTATTACAATTTCCCTGTCTAACCACCATCTAACAATTTTAATTGTTCTTTCAATTTTCTTTCTCTATCTCTTTATGTTGTTTTCTAGGTGATTATTCCCTCTCTCTTTCTCTCTCTCTCTTACTTTTTTAATTGTTGCTTTACTTATTCTCTCTTAGACTTGGCTATTTAGAGTTAATTCTGTTCAGTGAGGGTTGTTATTTATTTTTTTAAATGACCATGTTTCATTTCTAAAATTTCTACTTGGTTATTTTCTACATCATCTTGTAACTGTTTCTTTCTGGGTGGGTGATTAGCTTTTCTAATTGATTTTTTTTTAAAGAATGTTTTATACACACACACAAACAACTATATCTCTTCCTCATGTGAGGCACTTTCATTCTGTGTCCTTACAAGATATGATTTCCTAATTACTTTTGCCTGCTTCCTGACACTTATTATTAGCCTACAGCTTCAGTCTTGCTTGTTATTTTGTACAAATCTAAATTTCTAGTTCAAAAAGATGTATGCAGTGTTTTCAAGCATACCTATGTCTTCATATTTGTCCTATTTATATTTATCTATTATTGCTATGGCTTTGGGATGGGAATTTGGAAAAGTCAAAGCATGAATGTACAAGGCCAGCTTGGCTGGTTGTCATTTTTAACTTTCCTTGATTCTAGTACTAATCACACAACATATATCTGGTTGTCAGAAAGGTCATGATTTTTTTTTTTTTTTGAGAGGTTTTTGCTATAGGGCACGTGCGCTCGCCAGACAGACAGAGAGAGACAGAGAGACAGAGAGAAATCACCCCCCCCCCCAGAGGGGAGGGCCACGCTGCAATCCCTTCTCCTCCACTCTATCCCCGGGACCTTGGGCACGCACGCACAAGCACCTGGCATGAGTTTTAAGCCACTGGGTCCGGGATGCGAACCGCGGTTGACTACATGGGAGTCCAGCGATATAGCCATTACGCTAACTGTTGGTCCTGGTCATGATGTATTTTTCCATGTAAAAATGTGCCATGACTTTTCTGACAACCAATACATTACTCTGCAATTGGGCATTCACCTATGCATAATTAAAATAATTTAAATAGTATCTTATGACTGAAGCTGAGAATACGCTTCGCATTCTATCCTCAGGATCTAGGAGTAAATACATGCTTGAGCAAATGGCATGAAAGAAAATTTACGAACATTATAGTTTCACACAGATATGCACCAGAAGGTCAAATTGCTGGTCTTCCCATTTCTCTTGATGTCTTTCAAGTCACTGTACAATTATCAAGTCCCAGTTTGGTATTGTTAAAGTATAGGAGCTCCTATAATATTTAATTTCAAAGTTGGCTGTATTCCATGGTGAATAAAGTAGTTTGGCTTATCATTACATAAGACAGTCAGTAAAATATGTAAACATAAGCCACACTGGGCACAATTTTTCCATATAGATCCGTTATCATTATACAAGTATGCTTTGGGAAAAATCAGTTAATTATTTAATGACTTTTCTGTATTCACAGAAATATTTTTGACTTAATTTTTGATTAAGGAACAAAAAATTCTATGAAGCTAAAACTATTGAAATAAATCAATGTTTAAAACATTAAGAATGAATTTGAAATATTTTCCCCAAACACACTATACATCATTTCATTACAGTAAGAGATAATTGTAAAATTAGAAAATAGTTGAAATAAAAGAGCTACATTTATTGTTTTCTCAGCATTACTGAAATAATCTACATGTGTGAGTCTTCACAGGTTTGGTAAAGCCCCAAGTTCAGTGAGGGTGGTGAGTGCTGCTATGATTCATGGATCTGATCCCTTGGACATTTCACACAGGGCAGACCAATAGTAACATTTCACATGCACCAAAGATAATTTCAATGAACATAAAACCCAATGGATTATCAGGACCTGAGAAATAAACAATTCTAAACACTGTACATTTCTTAGAGATTATGTGAGGTGATTTAGGTAGTCCTTTTTGACAGGAACAATGATTTTAAAGTTCTTATATTATGATTGTATTTATTTATTTATTTGTTTGTTTGTTTGTTTGTTATAGGGCGTGTGCATCCGCCAGAGAGACAGAGAAAGACAGAGAGATAGAAAGTGAGAAATCACCTCCCCGGGGGGGATGGCCACGCCACAATCTCTTCTCCTCCATTCTCCTCTTGGGATCTTGGACATGCACGCACACGCGCCTGGCGTGAGTTTTAAAACACTGAGTCCGGGACTCGAACCGTGGTAGACTATGTGGGAGTCCAGCGACATAGCCATTACGCTAACTGGTGGTCCCCATGATACTATTTAAATAGACTATAATTCTTTTCCAAAATAAGTCTATGTTTTAGTAATGATACTGCTTGTCCATATTCAATTTAGTAGCCTTTGTGCTCTTCTGAGTAAATCTTTTTACTTTAAATCAACACTGCATAGAATCACAGTTGTGTTATGCTAACATGTCCCGCTGTATTTGATTATGAGGACTATTTAGATCTTTTCTTCTAATCCCTTACTTGTTACTCCATCCAAATACAGCAGGTTCTTGTTTCAATTTTTCTGTTCATTAGTAAGTGACAAGTCATTGGGGACCTCATGATCACTGCCCATATGATGTGCATTTCAGACTATTTTTATAGAATATTTTCTTGGATAAAATCCAGAGACTCCTAGCAATTTAAGCTACTGTCCTTCAGAAGGCAATGGCCTGAAGCCCACACTAATCTCTGAGATCTCTTTTAAATCAACTGACAGTACTATATGTGGGATGACATTAGTCAAAGGTGTAGTAGAAAGATTACTCATCTTACCCAGAGTAGAGTTAAATATAGAACCTTCCTCCAGAAATTCTTTAATGCTCAGAACACTGATGATTCCATAAATATTAAACTATATGCAAATGAAAATTTTATAATTATTTTCATAATTACAATGGAAAAATAAATATTTAATTTTCTTACATTTCCATATATTTTTCTTCATTTAGAAACACCTTAGCATTTTATGTACAGTCTTTATAGTATTTTCTTTTATTTCTCTAAAGTGGAATAAGAAAATTATTAAAAAATTAATTATTTTAAAGCCAGAATCTGGAAAATCAGATCCTTTTAATATGAAAAATTATTCATTTATTGCCATTGCGGCTAAGCTAGTGATTTCAGGGAATAAGAGAAATGAAGACTGTTTACTGATAATTCAGCCTCCAGCTCCCACTCTTGAATGGTAGGGCATCCCCTATCCTCTGTCTCTCTCCGTCTCTGTCTTCTCATTTTTTTTTTTTTGGTAATATTTCCTTTTTAAAATTTTTTAAGGTAAAGTATTCTCTTGACTTTCAGATCCTCTTTTATCTTGCTAATAATCCCCTTTCCCTCTCCGCTCTATGAAAGGCAAGGGTTAGGCTTCCAGAAGACTCCTCCATTGCTGCTGAGAACTAGTGATTTCGTGTGGTGTGCTTTTGTGCTTGCATGCCGTGTGGTTTTTAATTTTTGCTTTTTTTTAAAAAAAATTCTTGGTTGTTTTTTCTTTTTTTAAATTCTTTTTCTCTGTTTCTTTGGGTTTTTGTTCATTTTTCTGTTTTCTTTCTCTTTTTCTCTTACCTCATCACTTTGCTGCTCAATCTCCATTGACTGAGTATCTAGATGAATCTAAGGGAGCCATAGTCAAATAGCCAAATACTATTACGGTCAACATATTCCTCACTGAATCTGCTGCACAAAGGGATAAAAATGGAATGGCAAAGAGACTACAGATCACCTCCTCCTGCATGCCCCTGCATGCTCAGATTGAACTTCCAAAAATTAGGAGGAAGTGTATAACACATCAGATGACTAGAAATCACTGCAGGGGCACAAGAAATATGAGGAACCAAGATATATCCCCCCCCCCAACCAAGGGAAAAGAATAACTCCTCTTCATCCACAGACAGTTCAATGGAAATCATGGAAAGGTCTGATAAAGAATTTAGAATATTCGTAGTGACAAAGTTAACAGAGATGCAAAAGAAGAGAGACAATGAACTCCAAAAGAGGCAGAAGAATACAGCAGATGAGTTCCAGGAGGTGAGGAAGTTGTTGTAAGATCTGAATCTGAAAGAGGAAATACACACCATAAAAAAGAATCAAACTGAACTGTTAGAGATGAAGGTTGTAATACAGGAAATCAAAGCCTCCCTTGAAAGTATTAAAAGCAGACTAGATCGTACAGAAGATCGAATCTCAGATATAGAAAACAGAATCACTGGCCTAGAAAAATACACCACAAAGACTGAGAAAATTGTTCAAAAAATGAGAATAATATATAAGAAATACTAGATAACATTACATATCCAAACATCTGGGTAATTGGTATCCCAGAATGTGAAGAGACTAATAAGGGCATTGATAATCTTTTCCATGAAATCCTGGAAGGAAACTTCCCTAACCTAGAGAGGCATTCAAAGATCCAGACCCAAGAAATACAAAGGACCCCAAATAGAATCAATCCAAGAAGATCTTCTTCAAGACACAATCTGAATTGTTAACAGATCTAGGTAACTACTTTTTGAACAGAATCCTAATTTGCCTCTTGGCTTTAAGTCTTAAGAAAAGTTCCTGTGACATTTTTTGATTTTGATTATTAAAGCCAAAACTATCTTTCTTAAAATTAAAAAAACATATTAAAAATACCTATTTAATGACCATAGTAAGCTATATAGCCTCAGCTAGGTGCTACTTGATAGTATATTCATTCTACTCACAGCTTCATACCTATAGTCAAACATTTGTTAACATATTTATCTATCAGCTGAACTTACTATTGAAAGTAGTTAGATCAATTAAGATATTTTGTTAACCAATAAAGTATGGAAAAAACTAAAAAGGAATGGAAAGCAACTGCAGATACCAGAGATAGAATGTGAGGAGGGTGGGATATTGCACAGGGTGAGAAATGGGGTTGGGGAAATATATAAATATATGAAAAAAGAAATGGAAAATTAATATTAGTGATGATATCATGTATGACTAAGCCACTATACAGTGTATTCTAGATGGGAAACTGCATCTTGTATGCTGTGATGATATTCAGTGAATGAATGAAAAAAAATAATCAATATTAAAAAAAGAAAAATTATTCACTTATCTATAAGAAGCTCTAAGATTTTAGTCTTTTATTTCATGTACTTTGGTTTTGTTATTTTCTAATGAGAAGATATGCACAAAGAATTCTGATATTCAAGGTTCTTCCTAATTGAGAATGGAAAATCAGCACCAGATTAGCAACAATAAAATATATTTATCATTAGACTTAATTTTTAATTTTAGTTTTAAATGGTTCAGAGTGAAACATTTTTAAATAATGAATTGAGTGGTTGAGTCAAAGTTTAACATAAAGCTTAGAAAACATAAACAGCTTCTCAGGACCAGCAGTTAGTTTAATGGCTATGTCACTGGACTCCCCTGTAGCTGACCGGAGTTCGAGTCTCGGACCTGGTGGCTTAAACTCACACTGGGCGTATGTGCGTGTGTGCCCAAGATCCTGAGAAGAGAATGGAGGAGAAGGGATTGTGGCGAGGCCATCCCCCCAGGGGGTGATTTCTTGCTTTCTATCTCTCTGTCTCTCTCTGTCTTTCTGGTGAGCGCAAGTGCCCTATACCAAAAACCTCTCAAACAAAAACAAAAACAAAAACAAAAACATAAACAGCTTCTCGGTTTACTTTGTGCTTTACCAACAAGAAGAACCCACTTATGTCCCTAAGCACAACTAAAGAATGGTGCTAACATTCCAATATATCTGTGCTTAAGTAATTCTATTATATAGAATCATTTTAAAGTATATGAATATATAATAACACTTGAGTAATTTTAAGTCCACTTTATACAGTCATTCTATTTTCAGTTTTTAAAAGCAGTAACAATTTAACTGGTAAATGCAGCCAGTTCAAAAGGCACAATCTTCTCTTTTTTTAAATAAACTCTAGTATCTAGACCCAGTACAATTTCAGTATGATCTGAAAATCTCTTAATCTTTGTAATGTCATCATTCCTTTTTTTTTTAATATAAAACTGCATCACATTAAGACCCTTTAAGGGACTGTAAAAAGCCTTTGAAAAAGTCACAACAGCTCATGCAATCTGACTTTATCTAAAACCTTCACTTTATCCTAGTCCTTGAAAAATATATTTCTTTTTCTTTTTTTAGATTCATTCAATTTAAGTGTCTTTAGAGAAGTCTGGGTCATAACTGGACACAAACTGTGATTCACTAAAACTGTAATAGTTCATTTTACCTCTGGGACCAGTAAACTATGCAATGAGAGTCCACATGTATCTATTTATCTGATTAAAAAAATCTTTATAATCATTGAGCTGAAGACTTTTATTAAAGCTGATATAATACCAATTTCAAGAATATCACTATTAACAAAGAAGATGAATCCATAGGACTCAGGAAAATGTTTTATTTAAGTATCAATACGTGAATATGCTACTTTAAGTTACAACAAGATTTTTTCCAAAGTGCAGAAATTTACTGTAAATCCTGACACCTAATCATTTAATCATGTCTTACAGACATTCCTTGATGGAAGCTGGGTGGATGAATAAACCCACAACAAGACCTAGGCACTGGATAACTCCATGCAGAATTAAGAAATTAATTAGGAGGAAGAACCATAATTTGCAGAGCTGACATCTATTTTACTTTACTTGCATGTATCAATGGGAAGCAATTACAATTCAATTAAAATATTCAATTTTATTACTTTACTGACTGACCTTGAAGTTAATGCCTGTTTTATTTAATTGCATCATCTATGAATAAATGTTAACCCTACAATGTTATGGCCCATTATTTTCAATGCATTTTTCAACTTCTCAAGTGAATTATATCACTCAATTTATTATCTACTGTCACAAAAGCAAGTAGAGGTTTATTTCTTTGCGACAGTCCAATATATGATGAGAGAAACATCACAAAATGTTTGATAATGCTATTTTTTAACAAAGTCAAGTAAAATGAATTGTGTTCTCATTTCAACTTTTGTAGCCTACACTTTTACTGTAAAATCAGTAGGTGATATTAGAAAAGGTATAATCACTCTGAGAAGCAATTTCTAGTCTGCCTATAATTCTTGACAAATCCATTGCAGACAGGAACTGAGCACCTCATGTATCTTCAAATCTGATACACACAGATACACTTTGTAATTTTCTCCTATCTTTATCAGGCTTACTGGCTACCAAAACAAAGAGATTCCATTGCAAAAACTCTAATGGCTTTGTGAGTAAATATACTTTTCATTTGTTTCCAGATTCTATTTAAATACATCATAGTTCTGTAATTAAGCCTTTTAGAAATTACAAGCTTGTGTTTAAAAAAAAACAGGTAAGAAAAAAGGACTCAAAAAAAATTGATTACCTGTGGAGGACCTTATTTCAACTTTCAAGTTTTCCATTTCTATAATTAGACCACTAAATGCTTACTTACCTTAGAGGTTTGTATCTGGACTCATCTCAACATGTCACTTCTTTCTGAACTCTGTGAACTAGTATTTTACTTCATTGTAAGTAGCATAAAGTATACTCATATACTTCATAAATTTAAGATCTATGGCATACATGAAATTAATGACCAATAAATCATATTAGCTATAATTATGGAGTTAATGATAATCAATACCTGCTAGTGAGAATTCAAATGGTCTTTTTTTCCTTTGTCTTTAAACACAGTTTTAGCATGTAAAGAACAAATAAAAAATGAAAGCTATGTGTACAACAAAGAGTTTTTGTAAGAGAAGGAATTTAAAATACTTATTTTCATCTTCCTAATCTTTCTCATTATTTTTCAACATGGAGAGTAGTACTGGAAACTGATGAAGCTCAATATGAGCAGAGAGTGTTTAAGATGGGACGGGAGGAGACTGAAGCTGAAAATACAGACAAAAGCCAGACCTTTCAGGGCTTCATGGTTCCATTTTAAGGAATTTATACTTGAAAGAGTTCATAGAGAAGACTAAGAGATTCTAAGAGGAACAGCGTGATCAAATTCTATTTTTAGAATGCTCACTCTAGCGCTTGTGTAGTGTCCTGGCAGCAAACAAGACCCAAAGGTAAGAAGGCAAATGCAGAGTGCTATAAAAAAGAGAGAGAGGATGTAGTAGATAAGGCATTGCTATGGAAGGAAAGAAGAGATTTCAGAGCAATATATGATGATCAGGATAGTACGTGCTGCTGAGGTTGCTGTGGGGAATCCAAAAAAGACAAAAGGCAAGACAGGTCTCAGGTTTTTGGTTCTGGACAAGTTAAAAGATAATGGCACCTAGTGCCATTCCCTCAGATCTATGACAACAGAACAGGTGAAAGTTTGGGAAGGAAAATAAAGGGTAAATTCAATTTTAGACCAAAGTTTGAGATTCCTATGAATGTCCAGAGAAGCAATATCCAGTTGGTAATTAGGAATATGGAGTTAGAGCCTAGTAAAGAGATCTGAGCTGGAGATACTACTACAGAAAAGAAGCCATAAGAAAAAAATCACTCAGGGAAAATATGTAAAGTAAGAAGAAATAGGAAAGAGCCTTGAGGAATACCAAATCTTAATGGGGATTAGAATTAGAATGAGCTGTACAAAATGCAAATCTGATCTAGTTATTTGTATACATTGTGAAATAGTCACTGCATATCCATCATCTCAGTTACCTGTGTGTGTACATCATCTCGGTTACTTGTGTGTGTGTTTGTGCGTGTGTGTGTGTGTGTGTGTCTGGGGGGGGTGGGGGTATGAGAACATTTAAGATCTACCCTCTGCAAATTTTAAGTACACAATATGGCTAACTACATTCACATCAATGTATATTGGACATTCAGAACTTCTTTATCTTGTATAATTGAAATTTTTTACCCTTTTGTGAACATTTCCCCAAATACCCTTCCTCTCATTTTCTGGAAACCACATTCTATTTTTTTTTTTCTATGAATTCAAAATTTTTAGATTTGATATATAAGCAAGATCACATACTATTTGTTTTTCTGCATCTGGTTTATTTTCTTAGCAAAAGGTCCTAGAGGTTTATCCTTATTGTTGCAAATGGCAGGATTTCCTTCTTTTTAAAAATTTATTTTTTCCCTTCATCTGTGAAAGAGTGAAAGGGGGGGCACCCATAACAGGGTCTCACTACATGGTGATTCCCTACAAGCCTTCTATTAATAGTTGGCCGGAAGCAAAGATGCACCCAGTGTGTTCAGGTCAACTTGGCATCAGAGCCTAGGCCTTTCCTATAAGGCTCCAGTATCACATAGTGGTGACCCATACCTCTGCTAACTGTGGCTGGGCAAAGACTTTCTTTCTTTTTTTTTTTTTAAGGTTGAATAATATTCTACTGAATATATATGCCACTTTTTCTTTGTCCATTCATCCAGTGATAGGCAAATATTTAGACAGTTTCCTTAGTTATTATGAATAGTGTTGAAATAAACATGAGACTACAGATCTCTCTTCTGATACTAACTTTATTCCCTCAGAACATAAACATTATATGGTAGTTGTTTTTAAATTTTTCAGAAACATCTATCTTTTATTTAAAATTTTTTAACTTTATTTTTCTCTTGCCAGAGGGTACATGTGAGTGAGTGAGTGAGAGAGAGAGAGAGAGAGAGCGAGCGAGAGCACTTTCCAGTGAGGCAAGGTCAGATTGTAATTCTCTTTCTTCAATGTTTCCATCCTGTCAGAATTTGGGGGCATGCATACATATGTGCCAAGTGTGCTGTTCAAGCTGCTGGAGCCATTACTCAAGCTGCAGTTGGGAATCACAACTCCCAACACACAGTGCTTCACCACTGGGCTGTGGGGCTGGCCCCCTCCATGCTGTTTTCCAGAATTGCTAAACCAATTTACATTTCCATCAACAACACAGAAGGCTTCCTTTTCTCCAACACTTGTTATCTTTTGTCTTTCTGATAATAGTTATTCTAATGATGTGAGAATGGTTTTCATTTGCATTTTTCTGATTGCTGAAGCTGAACATCTGCTTTTCCTGAGATTTTTTGCTACAGAGCAGGTGTCCCAGAGAGAAAGAGAGAGACAGAGAGATAGAAAGCAAGAAATCACCACGGGGTGGGGTGGCCACACTGCAATCCCTTCTCCTTTTGGGACTGTGGGCATGCATACACACACACACACACACACACACACACACAGGTACCTGCATGACCTACATGAGTTTTGTGCAGCTGGGTTCAGGACTCCAACTCCAGTCAACTACGTGGGAGTCCAGCAACATAACTATTTCACCATCTGCTGGTTCCACTGAATACTTTTTCATATGCCTGTTGGCCATTTGTATGTCTTGGCCATTTGTATGTATTTTTTTTTTTTTTTTTTCTATG